>NC_057801.1:823016764-823246781 GCF_018294505.1 Triticum aestivum | reverse complement strand
CTCTCACTCGGGGGCTTAGCTGCAGTCCAAGCACTCACCTAAGTTTGTAAAAAATCCTACCGAGTGAAGAGCAAACCTCTCGCTCGGAGGCTTAGCTGCAGTCCAAGCACTCGCCTAAGTTATAAAAATCCTACCGAGTGAAGAGCAAACCTCTCACTCTGAGGCTTAGCTGCAGCCCAGCACTCGCCTAAGTTATAAAAATCCTACCGAGTGAAGAGCAAACCTCTCACTCGGAGGCTTAGCTGCAGCCCTGTGCTCGCCTAAGTTTGTAAAAAAATCCTACCGAGTGAAGAGCAAACCTCTCACTCGGGGGCTTAGCTGCAGTCCAAGAACTCGCCTAAGTTATCGAAATCCTACCGAGTGGTAAGCCGGACTTCCACTCGGAGGCTTAGCCACAGCCCAGTGCTCGCCTAAGTGGACTAAGGAATAAGTCGATTGCAGTAAAGGCGCCCTGCTTTGAACCTGCAAAAGACATTTCGAGCCAAAAGCAATCATATTCAAGCACCAAATTCAAGTTCGAATCGATATCTAAAGGAACCGAAAGTGCTCAGGCGTTAAGCCCGTTAAGGTTTATCGGTTACAATTCCACTCGGCATTCCGAGGCAAATTTAAAGCGTCGAGCTTAGAAGAAGTTTTTTACCCCTCCTGTGGAGGGCTGGAAGGTGCAACAAACTCATCAAAATCAATTCCGTCTGCGATCCGAGTGGCAGCCGCAAGGAAAGTTTCCATAAAGGACCTGAAGTCGTGTTTCTTGGTGTTGGCCACCCGAAGGGCTGCCAGCTTCTCTTCTCGCGCATCTTTGCAGTGGACTCGGGCCAGACACAGAGCAACATCTGCACCGCACCGAGCCGAGGACTTCTTCCATTCCTGCACTCGACCAGGGATCGTGTTCAAGCGAGCCATCAGCGACTCAAGGTCATTTTGAAGTGTCTCCCCGGGCCAGAGCGTCGAGTCGATGCGAGATGTGGCGACCTTCAGCCTTGCGAGATAGTCCACGACAGCTGCAACACGGGACTCCAGTCGGAAAACATCCATGGCAACTTCGTCGTTCACCGGAGAATTGACGGGGTCGAGGTTTGGCTCCAGCCGGCTAGTTTCTTCTTCAAAGTTTTGGCAAAATTCTGCAAGGACGATCACTGAGTCAAGGGAATGGTCGAATGGAAAAACCACGATTGGAAATGATTGCCGAGCATAGAGGTTCACCTTCAAGCATAAGAAACAGCTTCTTGGCAAGACCACTCAGGAAGGCCTCCAGATCATTTTTCTTCCCAGTCAACTTACTGACTTGGTCGGTCAGGGCAGCTTTATCAGTTTTCAGTCGACTGACCTCCTTGTTGTCGATCCCAAGAGCAGCTTTCAGATTGGTATTGTCTTGTTCAAGCTTGGTGACTGAAGCTAACTTCTCGTCAGCAAGCTTGATCTTTTCAGCTAGTTCAAGGTCTTTCTTCTATTGGGCCTCCCTTCCCTTACCTGCAAGTTACAGCAAGATCAGATTTTGAAACAAACAAGGGGAAAAGCAGTCGTCAGGGTCTCACCAAACATACCTTCGGTCTCCTCCTTTGCCTTCGTCAGCTTCTCCTGAACCAGCTTCAAGTTCAGCTCGAGTTGAGTGTGCTTGTTTTCCAGATCAGAGTAGCGAGCCACAAGATCACAGGAGTTCTACGAAGAACCAATCGACTAGATGTCAAAAATAATTCACTTCCGAGTGAAAAAGGGAAAAATCACACGTTTCTAAGACTACAGCCGAATACAAGCATTCGACCGTAGTCTCGGGGACTACACCCAGTGGGTGCACTCAGCGTGCCCCCACTAATCCTATCGAAGATAGAGGCGACCAGTCGACCTCAAAAAAAAGAGAGAGAGATGTATTCTTTAAGACTGTAATCGACTGCAAGCAGTCGACCACAGTCTCGGGGACTACACCCAGTGGGTGCACTCAGCATGCCCCCACCGGTTTGCGAAATCCATTCGACATACTTGAATGACGCAAAGACTGAAATTATAAAACCTAAAGCCGACTGCCAGCAGTCGACCTTAGCCTTGGAGACTACACCCAGTGGGTGCACTCAGCGTGCCCCCACTAATCCTATTGAAGACAGAGTCGACCAGTCGACCTGTTTGCGAAATCCATTCGACATAGTCGAATGACGGAAAACCCGAAATTATAAAGCCTAAGGCCGACTGCCAGCAGTCGACCTTAGCCTTGGGGACTACACCCAGCGGGTGCACTCAGCGTGCTCCCGCTAACACGGAGTCTGAATCGACACACCCAGTGGGTGACTACTATAAATTCTAGAAAGAAAAGTTTTTGATAGCATATCCTAACAGAACAGGTGGTGGTCGACTGACCTGAACATTGCTTTGAAGGGCGGAACTGGCGTCGTAAGCTGCCTGGCTCGCATCCCGGATGGTCCTTAACTGCTCCATCATGATCCCTGCCTGGCGTATCGCCTCCTTCGCGGCGCCAGCTTGGTCCTCTGGGACGTGGTGCGTCGTGAAGAGGGAGGGCTGCTGAGCACTCGTCAGTGGATCTGCGAAAGACACAGTGTGTCGAGTGGTATTCTCTTCCTCCGCAATCAGAGTCTCAGGCGCCACCACATCCTGGGGCACCCTGCTGGCAGACGCTTTCCTACTCTTTCTGCGCTTCAGCGGTTCCTCATCCTCATCATCATCAGGGAGAGTGATAACAACATTGGGTGGAGCTACAGAGAAGAATCAGGATTAGAGATCACGAGTCAGTCGACTAAAAACGGCGTTAAGAGTATAGTACCTGGTTTTGAGGTTGCTGCGTCCTCCATCTCATGGTCATCAGCCCGGGCTGAGGTCTCAGAAGTAGCAGCACTGCAACTCCAAAGAATCAGTCGACTAACTTCAGCGTCGACCAGAGACAAAGTTCACACAAAATAAGAAGACTTAAGCAGCATGATTACCCTGATATGGTGGGGATGGACACCTTCATCTTCGGCAGGAGCTTGGTCGGCTTCGACGGAGCCGCCCGGGGCTGCTTCGGCGCCTTTTCAGTCGGCGCTGGAGAGGTGGTCCGAGGGCGCTTGGTCGACCGTGCAACGGTCGCAACTCCCTTGCCACGTTCAGTCGAAGGGTCGTGGACAAGCTTCGACCGCCTTTCTGAGCGCGGTGGTACGACCTCCTCCTCCTCTTCTTTCTCGTCTTCAGCGTCATCTTCATCACCGTCATCGTCGTCATCGTCATCATCATCCTCAGCAACGTCCGAGTCCCATTCCTCCTCCTCCTGGCTCTCGCCCCCACTCGCCTCACCCTCTTCAGTCGGAGCCTGTGCTCCATTGGGCATCGAGTACAGCTCGGTGAGGGCCTGATAGACATCAAGACAAGGATCAATCGACCAATTGGCAGAATAAACAGAAATGAATATGACAAGAACACAGTAGAGAGCAGAGCAGGCATACCTTGTCTGGATCACTTTTGTGGTCGAGTGGAGGAATCCTTCTGGCTCCGCGTGGGTTATCCTTGTTTCCGGTAACGGCGGCCATCCATCTTTCCAGAGTGACATCGTCGACTGCTTCTGGATGGACTCGAGTCTCGTCTTCAGTCCCATAGTACAACCACATGCAGTGGCTCCGGAACTAAAGGGGCTAGATACGACGCCTAAGGAAAACCTCCAGGAGATCCATGCCCGTCACTCCCTCCCGAACCAACTGTACCACGCGCTCCATCAACATCTTCACGTTAGCTTTCTCCTCCGGAATCAACTTCAGAGAGGAGGGCTTGTTCACTCGGTCCATGGTAAACTGAGGGAGTCCACTCGACTGCCCCGGCGTCGACTGATCCTGGCAGTAGAACCAGGTCGACTGCCAGCCTCTGACTGACTCGGGAAAAGTCATGGCTGGGAAGGTGATCTTATCCCTCACCTGGATCCCCAGGCCCCCACACATTTGGACGACTCGGGTTCTTTCGTCGCCTGGGCTCGCCTTCTTCATGGTCTGAGAGCGACACGTGAATATATGCTTGAACAAGCCCCAGTGCGGTCGACAGCCCAGAAAACCCTCACACATGGACACGAACGCGGCAAGATAGGCGATAGAATTTGGGGTAAAGTGGTGGAGCTGCGCTCCAAAGAAGTTCAAGAAACCACGGAAGAAAATACTCAGCGGCAAAGAAAATCCATGATCAACATGGGTGGCCAAGAGCACGCACTCACCCTCTTCTAGCTGGGGCTGCCACTCCTTCCCCGGAAGCCTCGCAGCTCCATGGGGGATCAAGCCCTCGTTGGCCATGTCGAGGAGATCTTTCTCCGTGATGGTCGACTGGATCCAATCTCCTCGGACCCAGCCCTTCGGCAGGCGGGATCTAGACGAAGACCCGCCGCGGCTGGTGGATCTCCTCTTCGCCTTCTCCGTCCCCGACGCCTTCTTCGCGCGTTCCAGCGCCGCCGTCTTCTCCTTGGCCATGGTTGCCGGCGAGAAGCGCGAGGAGAGGTTGGGCAGAGGCGAGAGCGAGCGCGTTGGGCGGAGACGAAGGGAGCAGAGAAAGAGAATGCTGAGGCACTGTACAAAAAACCCTCGCCGGGCGCATTTATAAGGTCCCTTCCGAGTGAATGACAGGTGGGCCTGGTCGATCTAATCATATCCAGAACAGTTATGCAGGTGGGATACGTGGCGAAGAAAGCGGCGCGAGGATCGAGGCGTCTATATCCCGTCCCATCCGAACGCCACGGTCCGCTCCGTTTCGCGCGCTTCCCCAAATTTCGCATCCCACGGAATCAGCGAACGGCAGACCGGTCTGTCAGCCGCGGGATTTCCTGCGACCCGTCGCTCGGAAATCGTCAAAGCCCAAAAGATCACTCGACGAAAGAAGAGAATGGATCGAGTCGACTGAAGACAAGTTGGTCACTATCAACGAAGAGATTCTTTGGTCCAGAACAACGCACGACCAGTGCGCAAAAGTTAATCGGAAATAACATCAACAAAGCCTCAATCCATTCGGGGGCTAATGATGGGGTCATGTACCTAGGGTAGGGTCACAAACCTGGTCTAAGTACCCTGCCCAAAGACACCCTTAGAAGAGGTCACCTTCCAGTCGACCAACGAGGGACTCACTCGACTGACTTGAAGGACTCGACCACGAAGACTCACTCGACCACCAGAAGGTCAAGAGGCACTCTGCACTGCAACGGCCTGTAATTAAGTAGACTTTATGATAGTAAAGACACTTTATGCGGGGCGTTACCAGTAACGCCCCGGGCTTAACTCACCTTAAACCCTCTCCTACATGGGCTGGCTGGGGTCCTGGCGCACTCTATATAAGCCACCCCCCTCCACAGGTAGAGGGGTTCGGCACCTTGTAACTCATATACACATAATCCACTCGACTGCCTATGGGCTCCGAGACGTAGGGCTTTTACTTCCTCCGAGAAGGGCCTGAACTCGTACATCTCTTGTGTTTACAACTTCTCCATAGCTAGGACCTTGCCTCTCCATACCTACCCTCCACTCTACTGTCAGGATTAGAACCACGACACTGTCCACACTAGCGAGGCCGCCGCCTGAGATCCGGACACCACCGAAAGGGAGCGGTCTCCGCCGCCACCATCCCGGGGCATCCCCGCAGCCGTGGCCGCGCCCAACCCCATCGGCGCGCAGCCAAGGGCGTGCGCACCAGGCGTTGGACGGGCACGCAGCCAGGCGCACAGATCCCAGACTCCAGAGGGCGCCGGCGGGTCAACCCTCACGACGCGCCAGACTGGCCAGGGATAGCGCCCCGCCGCCGCCTTCCTCAGGGCCGGCCCGGGCTTCGCCGGCGGGCGCCCTCTGGCGGCGGCGAGACATGTGAGGGAGGGGGCGAGGACTGTGGCGGCGCTAGGGTTTCTACCCCCGTGTCGCCAGAGCTAGGCGACGCGGGGGTCGGGGGCCGGCTTAGAATAATTAGCTGCTCCTTTGACTCTCTCCGGCCAGGTGCTCCGGTTAGTCGTACCGGAGAGGACCGAGCCACCGCGCTCCGAGGAATTATCTAGAATGAGTCACATGAACATAAGGAATTTCTTGACTCAACATTGAAAAGACAATGCATGTAATTGGCTTGTAAAGTACTCCCTCCATCCCGAAAAACATGTCGCGGGGGTAGTATATTTGATTTTTTGCATTTTAGTCCTTCCACTTTCAAAACTCTAGAAATTAAGCCCCCATCTCCCTCCTCCCGTCGCCCGCGTCGCCACGGCCAGCCGTCTCCCACGGCCGGCCGCCGCAGTTCCTGAGACACCGACGAGCCCACCCACGAACAAGACCTCCGCTGCCCATGAGGAGGATCTCCGCCGCCCGCCCACGAGGACTCCGCTGCCCGCCCAGGAGGAGGATCTCCGCCGCCCTCCCAGGAGGAGGATCTCCGCCGGCCACCGACGAGCGGGTCCTCCGGCGCCCACCGACGAGCGGGTCCTCTGGCACCCACCGACGGGCGGGTCCTTCGGCGCCCACCGACGAGCGGCCTCCACCACCGACCGCCGCCGCGCTGGTCCACTCCGCCCACGACTCCGCCGCTCACTGCCGCCGCGCTGGTCACCGTGCTGGTCCACTTTGGCTCGCCGGCTGGTTGAGGTGGTGGTGGTAGGCGATGCCTCTGCTGCCGTCGCCCTCCGATCCCCGCCCCCGACCCCCGAGGCCTTCGGCTCTACCTCTGCTACTCCGCTCTGATCCTGCAGCAGATACAGAGTGAATTTGATCCACAGCTCGCTTGTCAGTGCTCCTCTGTTGATACAGAGTGAAATTGATCCGCAGCTCGATATTCGTGTTGACCAGCAGCAGCAGAGCTCTAGTAGCAGCTGCCCTGTGCTCCTCTGGCCTGCTCCTTGTGTTGCCGCTAGAGCTCGTGTTCCTAAGGAAGGAAGAAGGTAAAATTCAGTTTAAATGTCAGGTTTCAGTAAAATTTACTACCAATTTTCATGGTGAAACTGGTAGTCATGTGAAATTCAATGTTTGTCTAGATCAATTATTGCTAGCATTGTGGAATTAGAGCAGATAAGCCAATTTTGAACATACGCAATCACTATACTTTGCTAACTGTCAAACTGTTATGTCAATGAGCATATGCAGTCACTAATCATATGCAAATTTGGAGTACTGCTGGAATTACTCTAGTTTGGAGTACTCTAGAAATCAAATTTGGAGTACTGTTGGAACATGTTTGCACTTTTTGTTTAATCTCTCTGCAGGACATGTGTAGGCAAGTGCCCTATTTTACTCACTGTCAAAAAGTGCCCTATTTTACTCACTGCAAAGCAAGTAATCCTTCTGCCCTGTTTTACTCACTAGAGCAGATCTTCTCAGCTGAGGTCCCAAAGAATACTCAGCATGGATGTTCTGCTGCCATGACCTGTGTTTGCAAATGTTTCAGTAAACATGATACTCCCTAGAATTCAGTTAAACTACTGCACAAAAAATTCAGTTATGAGCCTATTTGTGTAAATACATTCACAGGAATCTAGCTCACCTTGTGGGAAAATCTAGCCAACCTTGAGTAAAATCCACACCAAAAGAAGCAAGCAAGCAAGAAAGGATCAAGACATGGTCAAAATTCAGTTAAGATTCAGTTAAGATACATACAGTAAAATCTAAGTTGGATATTGACACAGTACAACTGAGTTGATCCAGACTCAAATCTGGGTTTTTAAATGCAAAATATGGATGAACATTGGTGATTACCACTACACTACATCCAATTGTATTGTGTTTAGAGCAAAGTGTTTGGCTACAAAAAATGGCTTATGGTTATGGTTAGAGCAAAGTGTTTGGCTGCCATGGCAGCATTTCTTGTTTGGCTACCGTGGCAACCAAACTAGAAATTGTGCCATGGCACCTATTTCTTGTTTGACTTGCATACTCATTTTGTGTGTGTATATTCTTGTTATGGTACCATGGTGTACTCATCTTTTGTCATTGATGGCAGGAAACATAACTATGGATTTGAACTTGATGCCTCAAAAGAAAGAACATGAAACTATTGATTTGAACTTGATGCCTCAAGAGGAAGACGATGAAGGTATTAATTTGAATTGGATCCCTGAACAGGAGGAACCTCAAGTGGCAGAGAATGGAACTATGGATTTGAACTTGATGCCTCAAGAGGAAGACGATGAAGCTATGAATTGGATGCCTCCAGAAGATGAAGGGAAAGAGGACGAAGCTCAAGAGGAAGAGGATGAAGATATGAATTGGATACTTCAAGAGAAGAGAAGAGAATTGTCAGATAAGGAGAGGCATGGTGTTTACTTCGCTTTGCTGGTAATCGAGCTCAGAGATGGGTCTGTTCAACCAGACGACAAGCTGCTAGTCTCAAACCTGTTGGACATAAGTGTACGATCTGTTGAAAGAATCTGGGAAGAAGCCAAAAAGCAAATTGCCGATGGCAAAGAAGTAGATGTCTCAAGCAAGAAGCCAGGAAGATCTGGCCGAAAGAGAAAGGAGCTAGATCTAGAGAGGACCTCAACAATCCCACTAAATAAAAGAAGGACAATTCGATCTCTGGCACGGTCTCTAGGTGTGGCCCGATCGACCCTACATAAGAGGTTCCAGTTGAATGAGCTCAACCGCATCACAAGCACCGTGAAGCCTCACCTCAAGCTAGAGAACAAGCTTGCGAGATTGAAATTTTGTATGTCCATGGTCGATGACAATTCAATCTCAACTTCTCGGGCTATGTTTAAACCAATGACGAATATGGTTCACATCGATGAGAAGTGGTTTGACATGACGAGAGTGAAGAATAGTTACTATGTACTTCCAGGAGAACCTGAGCCGAAGCGCACCGTGTCAAACACTCACAGCATTGGGAAGGTGATGTTCCTAACAGCCGTTGCCATGCCTCGATATAACAATGAGGGGGAGCTAACATTCGACGGGAAGATTGGCATTTGGGCATTCGTTGAAGAGACTGAGGCGAAGCGGACAAGTCATAATAGAACAAAGGGAACAAAAGTGTTGACATCAGTGAAAGTAACAAGGCCTGTGTGCAGAGATTATCTAATCAATAAGGTTATCCCGGCAATTCAGGATAAGTGGCCTGACGATGACGAGGGAGCTACAATATTCATCCAACAGGATAATGCAAAGCCCATGTCCTTCCCAATGATGTAGCTTTTCGAGAAGCTGTAGAACAAACTGATCTTGACATCCGATTGCTACAACAGCCCCCAAATAGCCCTGAGTTAAATTGTTTGGACCTCTGCTTCCATACCTCTCTCCAGTCTCTAACCGACTGCAGGTCACCTACAAACATCCAGGAACTGGTACAGGGTGTGGAAGAGGAATTCAAGAACTACGATCCCGACAAGTTGCACAGAAGCTTTATCACATTAGAAGCAGTTATGTTTGAAGTTATGAAAGACAAAGGAGGAAATCAATATAAGTTGCCCCACTTGCACAAGGATCGCGTTCAGAATGCTGGAATGGAAATAACCGGTGTATATTGCGATAGTCGGGTAGTTGTTGATACTAGGGCCATTATAGAAGAAATGGAAATTGCAATTGGAAAAGAAAATGAAAGGAAAGAATTAGCTAGAGAAGGGAAAAGAAAGAAAAGTAAAGGGAAGGGAAGGGAAGAAGTGGCCAGAGAAAGGAAAAGAATGTAGTCAAGAGGGGACAAAGAGGCCCTTATGTCATGTAGTCAGGTGCTCCTTGTGTATGTCTTGTGTAATCTTGTGTCAAGAGGGGCCAAAGAGGCCCTTATGTCATGTGTAATCTTGTGTCAAGAGGGGACAAAGAGGTCATGCCCTTGTGTATGCCTTGTCTAATCCTTGTATATAAACTCCTTGTTGGAATTTATTGGAATTTGGGTTATTTGGAATTTGAATTGATTTGGATTAATTTTAGTTATTTAAATTAATTTAAAATATTTGGATTAATTTGAATAATTTGGATTAAAACTGAATATTTGTGCTAACATAATGTTTTCCATTTTAGAAATGCACTAATTAAATTTCTAAAATGAAGCCATAGATATACAGTGTTCTATTCTGACGGTAGCTAGGTAATGTAGATAGGATAGTTGAAGTTTCAAAACTGAGGAGAAGGAAGAAGTAGGAGTATCTTTACGTTGCAATCCTTGGGTTTACAAAGGAGCAAATGGGACTTGAAGAGCACTTGCAGTAAGGGAAATTCAGTTAAAAAAAGGCCTTGAGTAAATTCAGTTAAAGATGCATTAACAACAAGGCCTTGAGTAAACTTAGACTTCCTAACAGCATGTTTTGATCCACTAAGAGCAAGTCTAAGCTTTTTCCTACACCACACACACACACACACAACACAGGATGTCAAGATGACCCAACTTTTTTTCATGTCATGGCTTTGATGAATGATGCCCCCACATTTCATGATCAATCTGTGAGAATAAAACCATTAGTCTGTGGAGGTCCAGTAAAAACGAAAATGTGGAGGTCCCATGCCCAAACTGAATGAAACTAAAGGAAGGCTGCTCTAGGAAAGGGGAGGCATTCTCATCTTGTCATCTTGACAGAATTCAGAGTAGTTCAAACAAGATCCACTCTACTGTAAAAATCAGATAACTACTGATTCTTGTGTACACCATTTAAAATGATTGCTATTGACTGAATTCAGTGAAATTTGTCAAACTGAAAATGGAAAATACACTTCTGCTGTACTACAGTTTTGCAAACTGAAAATGCTCCAAGCAGATCTTAGTTTCAAAATGGAAAATATTCCAAGCAGGAGTACTCCAGGAGTACACTTCTCAGTTTTGTCAGTTAGTGATCAGGTATGAACCTAAGTTTTGTTAAATGGACAGTTTGTTACAGTTTGATTAACTAAATTTTGATAGCTAGGGATCAGTTATGAACCTAACTTCTGTTAAATGGACAATTTGGCTGAATCTCTGGATCAAACTATAAATGCTCACATCAAGGAGAAAATTGACAGTTTTGACAGTAACTTTAGTCTGAATCCTAGCATCAAGTAGTTTCAGTACTCATCTCTGAATCTGAAATCTTGACACAGGGTGGACGGCGTCTTCTACCTTCTTGAAGAAGCTAATTGTCCTGTATAGAAAACAAAACCGAAATCAAAATCAATGCATGAATATGCTGTCAGTTATCAAAATCAAAATGTACTCCAGTTTAAAGTGTACAAATGCACTAATTAAATTTCAAAGATGAAGCTAGTGTGGAATGTGCTGCCCGGAATTTACACTGAATGCATTTCGCACTGAATCTGTGAGAATTTACACTGAATGCATTTACACTGAATCTATGAGAATTTACACTGAATATGCTGCTCGGAATTTACACTGAATCTGTGAGAATTTACACTGAATGCATTTCTCTGAATGCATTGCTCGGAATTCAAATCTAGTCTGACTTTACACTGAAAAAAAGATTTACAGAAACCTTGTATGGAGTTAACTGAACCAAATTTCAAGCTGAGACTAGTTCACTGAAACCTGGGCACTTTGAAAGGTTTGCACATGATCTTGGGACACTGGGTGGCCGGTACTTGTTTGTGATCAAAAATAATTCCCGAGAAGAAGTTAAAGCAAGATCATTAAAAATTTAATCTAGCACTTCCTTGATTTAGTTCAGATATGATGACACTGTAGAATCCTTTAGGTAAAAACAGAGCACTTGATCTGCTTTTGCTTAACTTCACAAGGAAGATATAGCTGCACCACAACAACCAGTACCTAGGATATTTTCCTAGTACTAGGAAATAAAGCCTCTATTTAAACCGGGATTCAACTCTCCGAACCAAATTTAGACCAAAACTATTACTGGTGATAGGAGATGACCACAGAGGCTTTATGTCAAATATCTCAATTCAAAAAGGAAAACCATGACTTGTTGCACTATTAGGGCCTGATGTGCAGATGCCCAAAAAACAAACATACATGACCTTTGAAGAAGCACCAAATCAGTTAGACTCTGACATAGCTAGTTCAGATCAAAACATCTCAAACATCTTTCAGAGTATTTTGTCAAGTTGTTGTAACATAGCTAGTTCAGATCAAAACATCTCACATTCATTAAAATTCAGTAGATCTTCAGTGTTATAAGCATGATTCAGCTTCATACATGCTGATACACAAATTTGCAGTTAAAATTTAATTTCATTTTCATCATATACTGGTAGGAAGAACAGCAGAAAGAAGAGCTTTCTCAGAACATTACTCCTGTCCCAGCCTGCTTGCAGTTTGTTGACAGCAAGTCTTGGGCGGCAGAGTTTGGCCGAGCAGGTGAGCAGCACCGGGATTGGCCGGAGCAAAGGGCCAGAGCCGGCGCGGCAGGCGGCGGCCCCCGGCTGGAGCAGGCGCGGAGCAGCACGTCCCTGGCGACCAGGCAGAGGGCCGGGGACGGCCGAGGAGCGCCGAAGCAGAGGGGCTAGGCGCAGTCCTTCCGGAGGGCATTCACCGGCGGCGAACGCGGCGTACTGGCAGGACCAGTTGCAGGGGGCAGGAGATGGGGTTGGTCGCTGGAGGCTGTGGAGATTGGCAGGGGCGCCGACCTTGGTTCCCTCCTCCTCTGGTGGCGCGTGGGTCGTCGAGCTTAAGCTGGGGAAATCGAAGATTTTTATGAGGAAGGGGGGAGCTTGGGGAGGCAGGCGAGCGGAAGCTGCGGTGCTGGAGCAGGAGGCAGCTGCGGCGAGGGAGCGGGGGAGCAGGGGAGCCGCGGCGGCCGGGAGCAGCGCAGCTGCAGTGGGGGAGCGGGGAAGCGACGACAGCGGGGAGCAGCGCAGCTGGGGATTCTGTCGGAGGAGGACGAGGAGGAGTGCGGGTTTGGTAGGGAGAAACTGAAGGTTTTTTTTGTAAAATTGCCCTCGCGACATGTTTTTCGGGACGGAGGGAGTACATCTTAACACACGAGTTCAAAATAAACTTGGAATATATTACTATGCCGGGCGTGCTATGTGTCAGCGGGCTGATCTTTTGAATAGATCGGATGGGTTGCAAGCTATAAGATCTGACGCCATTGAGCGGCCGACCGGTTCCCTCCACCATTGCAAAAGAGCTAATGTTGCAGAAACCTTTGCAACAAATGTTGTGTTACATTTTTTTGCAACGGAAATCATGTTCCAGGAATTGTTGTTGCAGCGGCACCATGCGCGCCAGTGCCCCTCTAGGATGGCGATACTCATGAACATAATAGACTTTGCCTCCTAGTTGTTTAAGCAATATAAAAAACTTCTATCTTGAGCCAGTGGGCTACTTTAGGCACCTGAAGATATCTTGGGAACCGATCCAATCGCGTACACTCGGACACCTACGCCATCCATGATCTTTCAGAGCTCAGCATCTTTGAGGTCACAAATTGTGCTGAGGATGACACCATATGAACACCTTGATTATTCCACAATGCATTCTAGGCAGGTGGACATCATTTCATATGGAGTTGTGGTTGAGAAGACCGTGTCTCGAAACCAGAGTGGTGTAGATCTCCAGTGGCATATTCAGTTGCGAACGTCTGAATTTAGATAACAATATTCTCAACTGTCGAGTGACGTATGTGAGGATGCATCTGCATTATTAGGAAACTAAGAAATATAAATATGTGAGTCTAGTTTATAATTATTGTTATTGTGATTGCCGTCTGTTGTAGTACATGTTTACAAAACGTATATGAGGATGCATGTGCGTTACTAGGAAGCTCTTTTTACTTTGATTTGTGTACTCCATCTCAATGGTGGTCACTCTATATACAATCTTACATGCAGTTGCACTCGACTCCATGTGCTATCTATATTTATTTTATGACTCATCCTTGGCTCTTGCATTTTGTAGAAATGTTCTATATTCCCTTTCAACAGATTCTTGCTCTATTTTATTTTTTTGATTTCTTGATTGTTTGCTTACCCTTTATTTCCAAATTTAGTTGCACCATTGGATATGCTTCTAGGTTCCCGCTACTCGTTGCCGAAATGCAAGCAACTATCTTTTTTATAGTTTTGCTCGGTTTATGAGTTGTTCGATTCTGCCAAAAATATATACTTCAATCATCAATTCAATGATTTCGGACTGGCCCATTATTCCAATGACAAGTTATGGCTTTTAGCACAGCACCTCAGTTGAGGGAGGTCAGCCCACTTGTATGCATCTCTAATGCCTTACATTGATGTGAGCTAAAGTAGTATATATCTTAATTTCTCTATTTCCATAAAGAAACATTAATTATGTTTGTGCATTAAGAATTTTGCAAAGTAAATGCTAAAAAAGCATTGCTATAAGTTGATCATTTAACTACACAAGTTGTTCCAACATGTCATAAAAATTTGTTTCATGGAAGCGAACTTTTTTGGTTGACAACCATATGTCTTTCGGAAATGTGCCACCAAATAAAGAAAACAATTCCAGTTACTGACTTAAAACATCCATCTCACATCAGGAAATGTAATGCTAGTTCAAGGAAAATGTTCACCAATCTCAATAGAATTGTAAACATGCCATTAAAAATTGTGCTGCAAGTTCAACAAAAAACTCCCAGCTATCCATCCAGCGTCATGGAAATGTCTAAGAAATATTTTATAACTATTTAAAACACATCCAAAAGCATTCTACAAATATATGGAACGTGAAAGTCAATTTTTTTGCTCGAGGGCCCTATGGAGCAAAAATAAATCGAAAATTCAACAATGAACTTTCTAAATTAAAAACCAAATCTGAAAATAAATGCACAAGTTCTTGTAGATGTATACAAGATGCGTGTGAAATTTTATCATGAAATATCTTTCGATGTGATCTGTACAAAAAAAACAAAATCATGTACTTTTATAGTGAATAGTACATGTGCTAGAAATACATGATTTTGTCTTTTCTGTAGCTCACTAGAAAAATATTTCGCCATGGACTTTGCAAAAAAATGCTGTATACATCCATATTGTGCTTGGATTTTTTTTCATAATTTTTTAAAACCTATTTTTTTACTTTTCCAAAAAGGGCTTCATGCAGCTCGAGCTCTTTTAGTAATTTCTGCTGGAACATCACATAAAAGAAAAGACATGACTCAACAGCGACAAAATAATAATAAAATAAAAATGCATGCATCTAGACGATTATGTTCTTACATTAGTGCAGTGTCATGAATCTACATGATTCCCCTAAATTTATACGTCACCTCTCCATCTAATGCGATGGCTTCCTACTGTATACTCAACTAACTCAACATTTTATTTTACTCGCTTGAAGAATAGTTGTCTTTTAATATTGTGCCATCCATGTTCTTCACATCATCTTACATTTAATACTTCAACTTATTAGTGCTATGGTGGAATTTTTCTCGGTTGCCAGATATTATATGTTAATGAATGGAATATCAATTTGCTAGTTTCTAAATATTTGCAAAGTTTGAGCAAGTTTATAGAAAAAATTATGAATGACTACAAACTAAAAATATCTAATATGATTTCTTTTATTATGTATTTAATGGTACTAATTTGGTATGTAGTTATTGATACTTCTTCAACTTTGCACAATTTGACTTCAGATTAAAAAATTATAGATCTTATTTTTAAGCAAGATGAAGTATGTTATAACTCTAATAATGTAACATAAATAATATTATGTGCTAAATGAAATTATGCAGAAGTTGGCAGAAATGTATTAAGCAATATGTAAGAGTTCACTCATATGCCAAACAAGTCCATTTACGGGAACAACATTCCAAGTTTTAGGAATGAATTCATATGAAAATACAAAACAAGTCACGTCTAAATGGAAGAAGGTAATGACATTATAAAATTCACTAACAAATTGATTCTAGTTTTTGAAGAGCCTCCTTTCTTCATACACTGGGTTGCTTTGTCCTTGAGATCATTTGCCCTATGCCTCATGTCTCTACCTTCTTCCTGGCAAAACAACTTTCTAACACTCGTCTCAATCTTCCCCCTCTCCGACTTTCCCTCTAACTGAAATCCTATCTTCCAGAATTCTTGGACATACCTAGCATTAATCATCTGATCGGCAAAATGGGGTCTACATATCATTGGAACACCCTCACATATGCTTTCCAACGTCGAGTTCCAGCCGTTATGGGTCCAAAAGCCACCAACCGCTTGGTGCCCAAGGACTTCTTGTTGAGGGGCCCAGCTCACCACCATTCCCCTACCGCGTGTTACCTCCTCAAAGCCTTCAAGTAGGCCTACCTTCCTTGAACACTGAACCAAGTTTTTCCTAATCACCCAAAGAAATGGCATGCAGCTATTGGCTAAGCCCCATGCGGTCTCCACGAGCTCTTCATGGGTCATGGATGCCAAGCTCCCAAGGCTCACGAATAGAACGGACTTCGCCTCCTGCTTGTCCAGCCAATTCAAACAAGTTTTATCGGCATCCAATAGGCTGCTCTGGGCACCTGAAGATATCTTGTGAAGCGGACCAACCGCATACACTGGGACACCTACACCATGGATGATCTTTTGCAGGTCGGCACCTTCAAGCTCACTGAAGGTATTAATGATGACACCAGAAGAATACCTAGCAGATTCCATAATGCGCTCAAGGCAATTGCACATTGTTTCATGCGGAGCAGTGGTTGAGAAGACCATATCTCCCAATTGGAGTGGTTGGAGATCATACAGTTGCATGTTCAATTGCGCATGATCTGAAAAAATTGGTAAAAAAATTGGCCAGTCATTGGTTGACTATGTGAGAATGCACCATTAGGAAATTAGGAACCTTAAATATGTGAGTCAGGTTTTCAACAAATATTGATACTTGTAGGTGATTGTGATTATGTGTGGTAGTGTACATATGTTAATGTGAGTAATAATTTTTGTTTATAAAATGCTATATATTCACAAGTAACTACGTTTACTTTTATTTTTCTTCTTCCATCTTTATGCAAGTCACCCCATCGATATACTCTTAACATGAGTCTTATCAAATACCAGTTGTGTTAATGTGAGGAAGAAAGTATGTCTCCTACTGCATATTATTTTAATTTTTGAGCATGAACGGGCAGTTAGGGTACTAAGGCTTATGCCACTAAGAAAAACATGAATACAACAGAAGCAAATCAAATCATATCAAGCAAAGGAATCAATCTAGCGAGTTGTGTTAAACTGAGGCAACTCTTTTGCATGCTATTGCACTTCACTCCATGTGCCATCTACTTTTCTATGCGACTCATTCTTGGAGCTTGCACTATCTCCCTTGCAATTGGTGCTTGGTTTAGTGTACTTTTTGTGTTTAGCATTTTTTCTAAATTTTATTGCACCACAGGATACGTTGCTTGGCTATTGTCACTTGTTTGTTGGAGCTGCACCTCGGTACTCGGTACTTTTCGAATATTCAAGCGATTGTCTATTTCAACCACAGTCAGATTTATTAGATTTATCATTTTTCTTGAGAAAACATTTAGTTATAGTTGTTCTTACCTTGTGTGATTAGTTTTTTTATGGTAATTTTATTTAATTAGCTATCGTGGGTACTACTGGTTGGACGCACATTGCGTCAAATTGTTGCAGTTTTGCAAAGAGCTCACCTAGTTCCTTTTATGGCGGACCCATTTAGTCCACATGGATATCGGTTTTTAGAACCTTCTCGAAGATTCATGGCCGTTGTTATATATTTTTTATTTTATATGTTGTTTCTTTTACCAGTTTTCTATTGTTTCTTTTTCTTGTTTACAAAATCCTTTTTAAAAATTCAGAAAATCGTTTGGAATTTTGAAAAATGTAGGACAATTAAAATAATTATTCATGTTTAATTTTTTACAAATTTAAAAATGATCATATTTTCGAAATTTCTTCATAAATTTTTAAAAATATCCAGGAATTTTAATAAAAAATGTTTTTCAAGAACATCTGTGTTATGAAAATTCATTCACACATGTAAAAATATTCATGTTTCAAGTTTTTTTTGGAGAATTTTCAAAAAATATTCGTGTTTTTGAAAAACGATTGAAATTATAATGATTGTATCGAGTTTAAAAAATTTGGACTTTCAAAAATTCCATTTTCCAAAAAATCGTAGATATTTCAAAAATAACTGTGTTTTCAAAATATATTCGTTTTTTTAAGAAACGTTCATATATTCAATAAAACAAAAAAAATGTAAAGAACATAATGAACCAATATCTATAGTTATCAGGTCGGTAAAGTGACCGGTTCATTATGGTGATAGTTACTGCAACAAACATCTTGATATGGTGCACCAGTCAGTACATCGGTCGCTACAAATACGCATGAAGTGGGAAGGTCTAGTTGTGGCCTCGCCTGTGTGTTGGATCCTTATTTGAGGCAAAATGCGTCATATAGGAGCTTCCACTACCTTTGACAAAACAAACGCTTCCATGATCATGTCTGAAAAAACTGGCTTGATATATTCCTTACTTTGGGCCGGGCCCCTTACTGGATTGATAGGCCATGGCTTTGTTGGCACGAGAGCCATGAAATCAATCAATAAGGGGTAACCTTTCTAAATGTCATTCCCACCTTATCTGGCGGTGACAAGTGATGCACTGCAGGTGCCCCACTTGTTGCAAACTAGGATTTTTTCCTTTTCTTGATAGGTTCTTTTTTTACAAAACGGTTTATCTCTTGAACCATGCATCCACAGCCCTAACCATTTTCATCGTTGGATTTCTCGATTGAGATATTCGAAACTAGATCACATGTTGATAGGTTTCTGTAAACTTAAAAAATGAAATATATGAAATAAAACCACAAAAATCAAAAAATGGAAATAAAAAAGGACGAACAAAAAAATATACAAAAACAAAGACCAAAAAAATAATAAAAAAGGAAACTAAATAAAACACATAGGTGTGCTCCGCTGGTAGCATAGGTTGTATCTTCCTGAATAATCAATTATGAGCCCAGGCTCGTCTGCTCCGGTGAATAGTAAGTTGAATTTTTTTACTGAAAATCCGAAAAAAAAGAATTCTTTTACATGGAAGATGTTGGGTTATGTGATGTCCGTGTCAAATTTCAGCTCGTGGTAAAAAAGACAAAATTGGCCCAAACAGTGCGCAAACAGTAAGCTTTCTAACATACATCTAATTTGTCTTTTTTACCGACAGCTACTGAAATGTCCAACCTCCACGAAATTCGGTACAGATTGCACGCATATGAGTCACAAATAAAAAACTTAGTTTTTAAAAAATTACTATTTTAAACAAGTTTATCTTGCATCCTCGGGTGCAGACGCACACGAGAGCCAAAACGTCGCTTCCATGTTTTCCCCTTTTTTGTGGAAGCATAGCTATGCTTCTCAGAAAAAAGATTTGCTTCCAAAAAAATAATCCTCCAAAACCTAGGGAAAACAAAGAAAAAATTACTAAGACAAAAGAGCCAAAAAAACACATAAAACCCAAAAACGTGTGAAAAAACCTGAAAACCCGAGGATATGCCCAACGCGTGAGACGTGACGGAGGTTGAGCATATCACTTGACACGCTCCCAATACAAGAAAGAGACCTTTGTAGGAGCCCTCCAAGGGATAACCCTTAATTAGTTACTCCGCAAGAGTTGTTGGGTTTTTTTAGTGGAAGGAGAGACGTAGCTGAGGGACCCCGATGTTGAAATATATTGCCCGTTTCCCTCCATCAGTTTGGACTTTTGGATGAGTTGGCTGGAGCATGAATTCAATATGGTATCCGAGCCAAGAGGTCTTGAGTTCAAGACCCTGCCAACGCAGTATTAAAATAAAAAGATCCTGCGGCCTACACCGATCCCACGTCTAAGGACTAAAATAGCCTAAACGTGAGGGGGAGTGTTGAAATATATTGCCCGCCTCCCTCCATCAGTTCGGACTTTTGGATAAGTTGGCTGGAGCATGAATTCAATACCCGATAGCGTTGCTCACTTGGGCCGGCTCACGATATGTTTCTATGCAGCATCTCTAACGCTTTACATCCATGTGAGCTGAACTAGGTAGCCAGTCTGCAGTTTGCTAAAAAAAGGTAGCTACTCTGCTCTAGAGTTGTATCTTAATTTTTGGATTCCATAAAAAACCTAAATTATATTAGTGCACTAAGAAATTCGGGGAAAACACAAACAAAGCATTAGTGCAGATTGTTCTGATAGGTCATAAAAAATTGTTACGTGCAAAGGAACATTTTCTTTTGACAAATGTCGCATCATTTCTTTAAAAAAATCAAGGTCGCAACAAAAGCGTTCAGCTGGTTTTCGAAAATGGGCCTCTGGTTGAAGAAAAATTTCCAATGATTAGCATCATCTCACATCAGGAAATGTAATACTAGTTCAAGAAAAATGTTCAACAATGTCAATAAAATTATAAACATGCCTTAAAAAATGTGCGCTTGTTCAAGAAAAACTTTTCAACGGTAACATGAAAATGCTTGGCGGTTTTGAAAATGATGTGTTCACCTTAAGTTAGAAAACATGTCAATAGTTAAAAACAATGCTCCATATATTAAATGATTTTTTTTCATCCAGCGCCATAAAAATGTCCACCAAAAATGTTGTGACTATTCAAAACACATCCAAAGGCGTCGTAGGAAATTTCGGGCACATCATATATAAAAGGAAATTACTTGATGACTCAAAATTTGTAAAACACATAAAGGAATGTAGTTAACTAGGAAAAAAATTGCCATGCATTTAGATAACTACGTTGTACTTGTAGCATCGGTTACAATGTCATGCATCTCAATGATGCCTCTAAATTGCTATGTCACCTCTCCGTCTAATGCAATGTTTGCTATTGCATACTCATCTAAATTGCTAAACATTTTATCTCACTCAGTGAAAGCATAGCTTATTTTCCATATTACTGCATAGATATAGATGGGTGTATTATGTTTACTTAATATATTAGACAAAAGTATTTCGTATTAAGGTTTTATATGGTGTCTATATACAAAATTTATAGTTTTCTGAATTTTCTACTTTTTCTGTATTAAAAGTCCAATTGAAGTAGGCATTCTCAACGGGGAAAAAAGGTAAATTAAACGTGTGAGACTCATAGTAGCCGGAAACGGGGAGCGGTAGGTCGTCCCTCGATCTCGATTCATCGACCCGAAATCGGATTTGGGAACGAGGTCCGATTCGGTACGATTCGATGAAGATTCGGCGTCCCCGCAGCCTGCTCCTGGATTCAGGTTCGAGGATCCAAGAGCCAAAACGCGATCTCATAACAGTACCCCTAATTAAAGGCTGAAGTTTTACTAATTAACAGTACCCCTAATTAAAGGCTAAAGTTTTACTTGCATCGGCTAAGAAAAAGTTGCAGTACTACTTGCATGTCAACTGTCCCGATGCAGAAAGTGATCTGAACTGTTTGTGTTGTTAGGTAGGTGTGGTGGTAGTACCTTGTAGCGGGAGGAGGCCCTTGTCGCAGAGCGCCGTGAAGGCCATGTAGGCCGCGAGGCAGGCCGCGCCACCCGTGCGAAGCACCCGCGTCGGCACGCCGAGCCGGTCGGCGACCACCTGCATGCCTCGGAGGTTGGAGTCCAGCACCAGGCACGCCGGCCGCGCTCCCTCCTCCTCCTCCAGCACCTCGCGGAGGCTGTCGTGGAAAGCTCCTTGCAGGCGCTCGTTGAAGCGCAGCAGCGCCCCGACGAAGTCAGCGTCGCTGCCCGTGGGCACGAGGTCGGCGGCCGGCACGCCGGCCCCGACGGGCACGAAGCGGTACCCTGCCACGGGTTCCGGCGCGTTGAAGGCCGCGTGGAAGAGGGTGACGCGGAGGCCCCGGGCGTGCAGCACGTCCGCCAGCTGTAGCATCGGGTTCAGGTGGCCCTGGAACGGCAGCGGGAACATGAGCACGCGCCGGCCGGGGCTCGCCGGAGCCTTCCCCGCCTCGCTGGCCATGGCTTTTGTTGAAAGAGGAGGGCTGCCTAATTGGTGATGGAGATATCGATCCGTATAGTGTTTGGTTCCTAATCATTAGTAGTAGCGCAATGAATCGGTTAGAGCGGGAGAGAGCGGATGGATGGATGGATGGATGGATACGGGATGCCAGCACCAGGATTCGAGTGCGTGCTTTGTTTAGGGACAAAACGATTGCAAATGTCCGGACCAGGCCGACCGTCCGGCGACCCGAACGGACGCGAATATTGTCCATTCATGTCATTCGTCGAACACCTGGAAGGCAGGGCCGACGCCAGCGTCAATGACGAGCATGCTCTCCGACGTGGCGGACCTGATGTCGTTGTTGTTGAGCGGGACAATTTTCGTGTTTTGACCCTTTGAACAAAGTTTAGTCGGATCTGACCCTTATTAAAAAATATTTCGGGATCTGACCCTTTTCCCTACCGCCATAGTCCTTGACGGTAAGGTTACACAACCTACCTACCATCACGGTTAAAGGCGATAGGACTTAACTGTGCCATTTCATCTGCTCAACATCGAAAATACCCTATTGTCAGAGTCTTCGGCGGTAGACTGTGTAACCCTACCGCAGTAATCCTTGAGGGTAGGCTCTTGGAGACCGGCTACACATGCATGCATGGCTATTCCTGCATGCCTGGGAGTGAGATAATTAACTCTAGCCGTACCTTGCATGCACGACGCATGCATGCATGGCTATGCTTCACGTCTTGTCCCACTTACCCCAGCCTATCTACTGTTTCCTAGGCCACACACGTATGGCTACACATGCATGGCCTAGCTTGCACTCTTGTGCTTCCCTAGGCCACACATGCATGGCTAGCTTTTACTTTAGCTGATGAACACATGGCTGCCGCAGTGCAATATATGTCTGACCGACTGCTGCAGGGCAGAGCATGGCTAAGAACCTGCCGCCAAACTCTATGGCGGTAGTTTTTTTTAATATCAAACGGATGTAGCGGCGCAGTTAAGTCCTACCGCTATTAATCTTTACGGTAGGTTATGTAACCCTATCGCCAAGGACTACGGCGGTAGGAAAAGAGTCAGTTTTCGAAAAACTTTTGGATGAGGGTCAAATCCGGCTAAACTTTGTCAAAGGGGTCAAAACACGAGAATTGCCCGTTGAGCGCGAGGGAGAGCGCGCTGTTGTGGTCGGGTGTGGCCCGTCGCAGCACAGGCGCATCAGCTGCCCCCCTCCCTCTATTGCTGCTGCTCTTGGTGGTGATTTGGTACGCGGGAAATCCTACCGGCAGCCATTGCTTGCCCAAATCTTCCAGGCAGTAGTCCTCGCCCGAGACGAGGCCCGGAAGCATCTCGTCAAAAAGGCGTGAGGCGGCGAGTTGAGATGGTGCCAGCGGTGGGTTGAGGTGTCCGCTGGAGTTGCCCGAGTTACCTCGGAGCTGCACGCCGGAGTGGTCGCGAAACTACGCACCAGGAATTCCGTGGAGCTGCACGACAGAGTGGCCTCGAGCGCTCGCGCCGCCGCCCAGCCTTGCGTTGCCCCACCTTGCCGCATGTTGGCACGCCGCCGTTGGAGTCGTTGCGCCCATCGGATGTTGGGAGGAGAGAGTGAAGGTGAGATGTGTGGGGTTGGTCTTGGTCCCCCTTGTATCAATGCCGGATGGGTCCGCGCTCGGATGCTGCGGACGCGAAGGACACAGAAAACATCCGGTTTGTGTCCGCTACGAATGTAAAACGCAAGCAAATTCGGGACAAAAATGAGTCCGAACGAATAAGAAACGAACAAAAAATTAGAATGGCTCGATACGTTGGGCCATCATTTTTTGTTAGTTTAGACCCGAAAGGACGTGCGTGAACCAAATGGGATCATGCATTGGAGTTGGCCTTAGCCATCCAATGTGGATCATCAAATTGATCCGGACTGATATGGAAATCAGAAATCCTGCGGCCTGGCTCCAGATTGAGCGCAGTTATAAGGACCCCAGACATCCTTCACCTCATACTTCGACACTTCAGACTATCCAAAAATCCCACCCGGAGCCCGCATATTTTCACAATAATAACCTTCTCCTTCATTATCTGTCTCCTGGTCCCAGAGATGCCGTTGTACCCCCCCGAACACCGTCCAAGCCCTCTTCCACAACCCCATCTGGAGCCCGCATATTTCCATAGTACTGCCCTCCTCCTTCGCTCTCTATAGCACGCTCCCGACGACCGCCGCTGTAGCCCCCTGGACGCCACCCATGCCTTTACCAGAGCCCTATTGGAGCCCTGCGGTTGCCGCCCATGCCTTGCCAGACACCAACAACGTACCCCCTTGATCCAGTCGCCACACAGGTACCCTCCGCCCCTGTATACACCGTCCTGGTGCACACCGCACCCGACAATTGTTCAGTTAAAGGCCATAGTGCAATATTTTGATGTACTCGTTGTTCACTTTGAAACAAACACGATGGATTCAAAATGAGTACTACTACGCCTAGTTAATAGATTCGTGTTTATCGGACGATGACAAAGATGAGGATGAAATAGCGATGATGACATTTATTCTTGGAATACCATAGAGAACATGTTTTTCACTTCAAGGGTTCAACAAGGGGACATCAAGTGCTGAATCAGAACAGGGCACAAGGGCATATGTCTACGAGGACTACTTTGCCTCGATGTGGCATTCAAAAAAATATTTTCCACATTGATTCCAAATGCAGCAACCATTGTTCATGCGCCTCTACACAAGTGTCACGGCTATGATGATTACTTCAAGCTGAAGAAAGATGACATTGGCCACATTGAGTTCTCAGGTATACAGAAGTGCACGACTGCCATGAGGATGCTTGCGTATGGCAAACCGCGGATTTGTGGGACGAGTACATCATGATGTATGAGAGCACATGATTGGAGGCCATGGTCAGATTTGCTACATTAATGGTCAACGTATTTGGATCAGAGTAGGTGTGAGAACCAAATGATGAAGACAAAGCAATACTCATGGCAGTTGGAGAATCAAGAGAATTTGCTTATATGTCGGATCTCTAGATTGAATGAACTGGAAATGGAAGAACTGCTCATATGCTCAAGAAGGACAATACTAGGGCCATCATAAAAAGCCCAACATTATGCTTGAAGCAGTTGCATCAAAAATCCTCTGGATTTGACACTCTTGCTTTGACATATCAAAGTCACATAATGACATGAACATGTTTGCAACAGTTTTAATTGTTTGCAAGGTTGTGTGCGGGCAAAGTTCCTACGTGCAACTATATCATCAATGGACATGAGTACAATGTGGGGTACTTCTATCCCTCGTTGGCGACTGAGGGAGTCCTGGACTAGGGGGTGTCCGGATAGCCGAACTATCATCATTGGCCGGACTCCAAGACTATGAAGATACAAGATTGAAGACTTCGTCCCGTGTCCGGATGGGACTTTCCTTGGCGTGGAAGGCAAGCTTGGCAATACGGATATGTAGATCTCCTACCATTCTAACCGACTCTGTGTAACCCTAGCCCTCTCCGATGTCTATATAAACCGGAGGGTTTTAGTCCATAGGACGAACAACAATCATACCATAGGCTAGCTTCTAGGGTTTAGCTCTTTGATCTCGTGGTACATCCACTCTTGTACTACCCATATCATCAATATCAATCAAGCAGGAGTAGGGTTTTACCTCCATCGAGAGGGCCCGAACCTGGGTAAAAACATCGTGTCCCTTGTCTCCTGTTACCATCCGCCTAGACGCACAGTTCGGGACCCCCTACCCGAGATCCGCCGGTTTTGACACCGACATTGGTGCTTTCATTGAGAGTTCCTCTGTGTCGTCGCATATAGGCCCGATGGCTCCTTCGATCATCAACAACGACGCGGTCCAGGGTGAGACTTTTCTCCCCGGACAGATCTTTGTATTCAGCGGCTTTGCACTGCGGGCCAATTCGCTTGGCCACCTGGAGCAGATCGAAAGCTATGCCCCTGGCCATCAGGTCAGATTTGGAAGTTTGAACTATACGGCTGACATCCGCGGAGACTTGATTTTCGCGGAATTCGAGCCACAGCCGAGCGGGCCGCACTGTCACGTTGGGCATGATTTAGCTCTGCTGCCGGACAGTGCCCCGGAGGCCGCACATGAGTCCGCTCCGACCCTTAATTCGGAGCCGACTGCGCCGATCGAGGATGGGTGGCTAGACACCGCCTCGAGGGCTGCTACCTCTACGGCAATGGAGCCGAATACTGACCCTTTCCCTTGTGAAGATCGTGACTCCGAGGTGCCGGATTCCTCGCCGGACTCTGAACCTCCCGCGCCCCTGCCAATCGAATCCGATTGGGCGCCGATCATGGAGTACACCGCTGCGGACATCTTTCAGCACTCGCCTTTTGGCGACATCCTGAATTCGGTAAAGTATCTCTCGTTATCAGGAGAGCCCTGGCCGGACTACGGTCAGGACGGTTGGGATGCGGACGACGAAGAAATTCAAAGCCCACCCACCACCCACTTTGTAGCCACTGTCGACGACCTAACCGACATGCTAGACTTCGACTCCGAAGACATCGAGGGTATGGACGACGATGCCGGAGATGACCAAGAACCAGCACCCACAGGGCACTGGAAAACCACCTCAACTCACGATGTATACTTGGTGGATACACCAAAAGGAAGCGATAACGAGGAACAACGGGACACGGCGAAGGATAATTCCCCCAAAAAACAGCCAAAACGGCGATGCAAGTGCCGCCCGAAGTCCCGCCTCGATAACAACAGCACCCACACAGACCCAGCCGTAGAGCAGGGCGAACCAGTGGACGACGAATATGCCACCAAGCAACCGTCCGAACAGGATGAATTGGACGAGCAACCCATCCCCGGCAAAAACGACAGTCCAGATGATCTCACGCCGGACACATCACCGGAGCATATGAAACTCCACAAAAAGCTCGTCGCCACTTCAAGAAATTTGAAGAAGCAGAAGCGGAAGCTCAAAACAGCGGAAGATGTACTCAGAATGAGATGGAGCAAAGTACTCAAGACCGCAGACAAATACGGCGATAGTCACCAAGCAAAGAGCTACCCGAAGCGCAAGCTGTTGCCCGAATTTGACGAGGAGGCCGTAGAGCCCCCACAGTCAAAAAATAAAGAGGCCGACTGGTCGGATAGACGACCAGATGACAAGCCAAGAGTGGCAAGCGGCTCCGCACACAAGCCGGCACACGATCCACATAAGGATCCTCGTAAAAAGGATGGCCCGGTCAGGTCCATCTATGGGTCAAGAAAGAAGGCTCCAGGAAGCAACACAACACGTGGAGTGTTCGAAAATAACGGCACACCTAAATACAGGGGCGCCGGACACCCCCTATGTTTCACCGATGAGGTACTGGATCATGAATTTCCATCGGGATTCAAGCCCGTAAACATAGAAGCATACGACGGAACAACAGACCCCGGAGTCTGGATTGAGGATTATATCCTACACATACATATGGCTAGAAGAGACGATCTCCATGCCATAAAATACCTACCCCTCAAGCTCAAAGGGCCAGCTCGGCATTGGCTCAAAAGCCTCCCAAAAAATACTATTGGAAGTTGGGAAGAGCTCGAGAATGTGTTTCGAGCAAATTTTCAGGGGACTTATGTTCGCCCTCCGGATGCAGACGATTTAAGTCACATAACTCAACAGCCCGGAGAGTCAGCTCGAAAATTCTGGAACAGGTTCCTCACCAAAAAGAACCAAATAGTCGACTGTCCGGACGCCGTAGCCTTAGCAGCCTTCAAACATAACGTCCGAGACGAATGGCTAGCCAGACACCTCGGCCAGGAAAAGCCAAGGACAATGGCCGCACTAACGAGCCTCATGACCCGCTTCTGCGCGGGGGAAGATAGCTGGTTGGCAAGATGCAGCACCAGCAACCCGAGTACATCCGAGGTCAGGGATGGAAATGGGAAGCCACGAGGCAGAAAAGACCAGCGCCAGACTAAGGAAAATGGCCCAAAGAGCATGGCGGTTAACGCCGGGTTCAAAAACTCTCGGCCGAACAACAAAATACTGCCTCTTAAGGACAACAGTGACGAGATATCCAACCTAAACAAAATCATGGACAGGATATGTCAAATCCACAGTACCCCCAGGAAGCCTGCAAACCATAGCCACAGAGATTGTTGGGTCTTCAAGCAGTCCGACCGACTTAACGCCGAACACAAGGGGCTCGACACACCAAGCGAAGACGATGACGAACCCCACAAGCACAGCGCCGGAAAACAGAAGACTTTCCCACAAGAAGTCAAAACAGTGAACTCACTTCATGTGATAACACGGAAAAATAGTGCGGCACCTACTAAAGTACGCGCCGCACGGTCCACCCCAGCGGAGTCCCGAAATTGGATGTCAAAACCAATTACTTTCGACCATCAGGATTACTCCAGAAGTATTCGAAACGCAGGAGGGACTGCTTTGATATTGGATCCTATAATCGACGGGCTGCAATTTACACAAGTCCTAATGGATGGCGGCAGTGATATAAACCTGCTATATCAGGACACCATCCGCAGAATGGGGATAGACCCTACCAAAATTCGCCATAGCAACACTTCCTTTAAAGGAGTAACGCCAGGCCCTTATGCCAATTGTACGGGCTCTTTACTATTAGAGGTTGTGTTCGGATCATCCGACAACTTCCATCGCGAAAAGCTAATCTTCCATATTGCCCCATTCAAAAGTAGCCATCAAGCACTATTGGGACGCGAAGCTTTCGCCCGCTTTAACGCGATACCGCATTACGCGTCTCTTACACTTAAAATGCCCGGTCCACGCGGTATCATCTCATTGAAGGGAAACTTCGAGTGTCCCTCGACCGTGGAAGAACGTGAGATTGCCTTGACAGGCGCACACTAATACGGCTTTGCTGATCAAAGCTCCTAAAACAGGTCATTCAGACCCCAGACACGGTTAAGCGAGTCCGGTATAAATAAACAAGGGGCTTATTAGCCGCATACCCCTTTACAAGGGGCTGCACGCATGAACAATGAGAGCCAATAAAGCTCAATTTCATTCATCTTTTAAACCATACTCTGTCTTAAATACATTTTTCGCACGATATTTTTCCAAACTAAGTTCCTCTCTTTTTTTTACAGATGAACAACGTGCTACACCCGTCCAGGATACAGCACAACGGAGACACAGGCGCAGACGTGCAGCAGGGACTCGTTACAAGGATTCTTTTTCGATTAAGACCCTGCGTAAACCTTTTTTACTGTCTCTTGTTGACACACATCCCCCGGTTTCTTACCATAACCGAGGAGGAGGCTGGCGTTTTGGCATCGGCCGCGTCAGAAGTTTTCGCGCGTACCTGGACACTAGGGGCATAGGGCATTATTCTGCCCATTATCATAAAGACCGAATACCTCAGGGAGTGTTCGGCATCTCGAGTTAGGCCTTATATGCATCAGCTCCGAATCATGTCTTTGGTCAAATGTTGGGTTTGCCCGGCTCCTGTGTTTTGCTGCCTTACGTTCCGCTCTATCGGCTAACGCGGCACCAGGAGAACTACTGCGATTGTGCCCCGGTTCGGCCGGGCGAGCACCTCAGTAGAGAAAGCCGAAAACTTACTGTCATGATATAGCGAGAGACTGGTCAACCACTCGATCGACTACCGGAATGTCTAGAATTCCTCCGCTTTGACGAAGGACCGTTTCCCGGTCAGGCACACACGCGCCCCGAATTCAGAGAGCGCGGTGCCCCTAGGGGCTATATCGTAGCCCCACCTTCGAACTCCTATGGCTAAGTGAAAGTGATAAAGCACTATAGTCCGGTTGCCTAGTTTGCTACGCTACAACCTCCTTCACAGGACCAAAACGTTGGATTAAGTGTGAAAATGCGCTTTTTTGCAAACACCCCCGCACCATGTGCGTGGGGGCTGAAGCCGAAGACTGCCATCTTTCAGGTTATATATACATATACATTAACGGCCGCACAGGAGATATTTCAATACTTGAACGCACAAGTATAAAAAGCCCTTATATCATAAATATGGTTTTACAAATCATACATGTCATTTGAACATAACGTTTTTCGAGCACTGCGACTCTACTAAACGAGCGCCCCGCGGGACTTCCTCAAAATAGTGCTCAGCCGGTAATCGACTTCTATCCGAATCCCGGGACGCAACATCGGTGGCATCCATCTCTGCCCAGTATGTTTTGACACGGGCGAGAGCCATCCGTGCACCCTCTATGCATGTCGACCGCTTCATCGCCTTGATATGCGGCACCGCATCAAGGAATTGCTGCACTAAGCCAAAATAACTCTTCGGCTTGGGCCTTTCCGGCCACAGATGAGCCACGACATCCTTCATGGCAAGTCCGGATAGCCTATTCAGCTCAGCCCACTCAGCCAACCGATCAGTTAACGGAAGGGGACGCTCCGGACTATGGAATTGAGACCAAAAAACTCTTCCATGTCGTGATCCATTTGGCTTCGGAACTGCACGACTGCGTCTGCCGCACTCGCCGCCAAATTCAGATAAGCATCCTTCGCACCCCACAACTGGCCCAACTGAGCATACTTCGGATCCGTGAACTTCCTATGCAGCAGAAAGGGCTTTTCAGCCGCAATGTCTCCGGCCTGACGCAACTCCTCCTTTATAGCCCTCATCGCAAAGCGGGCATCCTTGGCTTCGGCGGTGGCCTTCTTCAGGTCCTCTTGCCCCACTCGGCGTTCTCTTTCAAGAACCTCATAGTGGTCGGTAGCATCCTTCAGCTTCACGGCCATTCCGGCCATCTCCTCCCTGCTTCGGCAGTGGGCCGCCTTTTCGGCTTTTAGCTCTTCGACTGCCTTCGAGGCAGCCGCATCACTCTTTCTGGCTTGCTCCTTGGCTCGAGCAAGCTCTGCCCGAAGGTCCTCCATAGCAACAGCGCCATCTGCATCAAAGCATACATGTGGTAAGGCGTGGGCATTAGCTCCCTTACCGGGTGACCGCGGAGAAACCACCTACCTTGTGGCTCGTCAAGTCATTTATGGACCAGCGCGATGTCCGCATCCGCAACGTCGAGTTGCCACTTCAGTTCGACAACTCTATCAGTCCGGCTGGCCACCGAACGTTCCGCCACCTGAATAGGAAGGGCGACATCTTACAACTGAGATTATGATCCTCGGCGCGCTGTCGCTTTCGACAACATACCGAGTCTCAGGGGCTACTATCTATACAGGGCGCACTCTATGTGCAAAACTGTCAAAAGGTATGTCATTTTTACGTACCTCAAACCCCGTTAGTAAACTTATGACGGCCTCATGCAACCTGCTCTCAGCGGATGAAATCCTTTCAATCACCGTACTCATTAATGTACGGTGATCTTCTGAGATAGACGCCCTCTCGAGCAAGTCCTTCAGCTCCACCGGCCGTGCACCAGTTGGTGCCGAACGCTCCGGCCCCGCCGGACTCCGGGAGACCCTCCGTGACGACACCTCAGGGTCGTCCGCCCCGCCTGACGGTGCGGCAGATGGAGGCATTTCGCTCTCCATCATTTCTGGACGAAGGTCCCCCGAAGATGAGCTCTGCTGAGAAGGGCTGAGATCCGAACTACAAGGTAAAAACTTCGGTTATCCTCAGAAATAAAAAACAGGGATGTCCCTTATTACAAAAGTCACCCTTTTTCTACTTACGGCTTGCTGGAGGGCTGATTCCCTTGGGGAAATAGTGTGGCCGGTGTTTCTCCTGGCGCAGGACCCTCCGGTGAAGATTTCTTCCCCCGCTTTGAGGCCTTGGCCTCCGGATCTTCGGAAGCGGTCCTCTTCTCCCCCTGAAGGGAGGGATTCTCGATGCCCCCTTTCTTGAGAGCCTCCTTAGCAAATGCGGTAGTTTTCCTGTTTTCCCCTTCACCCTCTTCTGAAGGCGCAACCTCCAGCATCTTGACTAACACGGGATCCGGCGTGGTCTCTGAGAGGGGGGCCGGACACTGTATCAGTTTTGCTTGCGCTATCCACTCCTGTTCAAGGGATAGCTGGTTAAAAGGCAAATCCATGGTAAATAAATGGACGGTATGTCCAGATACAGGACTACTTACTTGAGTATCCGGACGATTGCAGCTTAGGCCGGCCTCCTCGGTCAAGTCCGGACACATCTCTTGTGATCCGAAGAACAGTTTATACATCTCCACGGGTGTCGTACCCATGAAGTGTTGAAGAGCTCGCGGTCCCTCCGGATTGAATTCCCACAGGCGGAGGGGGAGACGTTTGCAGGGCAGAAGACGCTGAATCAGCATAACCTGCGTCACTACAACCAGATTGATCTCCCTCTCTTGGAGGTCTCGAATCCAGCTCTGCAATATTGGTACGTCCTTGGAAGGCCCCTAGTCAAGCCCTTTGTTGACCTATGATGCCAGCCGTTGTGGAGGGCCCGAGCGAAAGGCGGGCGGCGGCACCTGCCTGCTGCCCCTGGGAGCGGTGATATAGAACCACTCCTGTTGCCACAAGCCGAGCTCCTCTTGAAAAGAGCCCTCGGTCCAGGGAGCACCGTCCCTCTTACTTATAACCCCCCCTCCGCACTCTACCTGTCGCCCCTCGATCATCTTCGGCTCCATGTTGAAGGTCTTGAGCCACAGACCGAAGTGAGGGGTAGTGCGGAGGAAGGCTTCGCAGACAACAATGAACGATGAGATGTGGAGGATGGACTCCGGAGCCAAGTCATGGAATTCCAGCCCGTAATAAAACATGAGCCCCGTCACGAAGGGGTCCATCGGGAAGCCTAAACCCCGACGGAAGTGAGACACGAACACGACGCTCTCACCAGGCTCGGGAGTGGGAATGACTTGCCCTTGGGTAGGCAACCTATGCGAAATCTCGTAGGTTAGGTACCTGGCCTCTCTCAGCTTTAGCACGTCTTCTTCCGTGACGGAGGAGGGCATCCACCGGCCCTGTAGGTTGGAGACGGACATATTCGGAGGTCCGAAGCGCCCGAATCTAGAGCCTTGGGTGTTGGAACTCGGGGCGAGGGGCGGATTCGATCGAGGATCAAAGAAGAGGGACAGGCCTTGGTCTCATTATAAAGTGGGAGAATACCAAGAGTCGTCCCCGTGACCGTTTGAAACTCGCCTTCGATGGAGGGGGCGGGGCAATGGGCGCGGTTGGGTTACCCACGTCCGTATTGATGGGAATCCCGGAATAAGGGGAACACGATCTCTGCTTCGACAAAACGTGCCAAGGAATCCGCTTCGCTAAACGCGCTGAGGTGGTATGATAAGAACGATTCGAGTAAAGGCTTGGTTGTGGTGTGACGTCACGCCACAAAATACGTTAGAAGATTGAACTTGTGTGAATATTATTCTCTCTATGGTGGTATGTGGAATTTATTTTACAGAGCCGGACACTATCCTGGTGTTCACAATCTTCTATGAATTATTCGGAGGAAGAACCCGCCTTGCAATGCCGAAGACAATATGCGCGCCGGACTCGTCGTCATTGAAGCCTAGTTCAGGGTCTACTGAGGGAGTCCTGGACTAGGGGGTGTCCGGATAGCCGAACTATCATCATTGGCCGGACTCCAAGACTATGAAGATACAAGATTGAAGACTTCGTCCCGTGTCCGAATGGGACTTTCCTTGGCTTGGAAGAAAAGCTTGGCAATATGGATATGTAGATCTCCTACCATTGTAACTGACTCTGTGTAACCCTAACCCTCTCCGGTGTCTATATAAACTGGAGGGTTTTAGTCCATAGGACGAACAACAATCATACCATAGGCTAGCTTCTAGGGTTTAGCCTCCTTGATCTCGTGGTAGATCAACTCTTGTACTACCCATATCATCAATATCAATCAAGCAGGAGTAGGGTTTTACCTCCATCGAGAGGGCCCGAACCTGGGTAAAAACATCGTGTCCCTTGTCTCTTGTTACCATCCGACTAGACGCACAGTTCGGGACCCCCTACCCGAGATCCGCCGGTTTTGACACCGACAGCGACCTTTGTCAAGACCATCTCCAGGCCATAAAGTAAAGAAAAATGCCACTTCGCTACAACATAAGAAGGTGCTAGTAAGGATGTGAAGAGGAAATTTGGAGTGTTTCAAGCCTGTTTTGCAGTTGTTCGGGGACCTGCTAAATAATGGGATCCAGATACTTTGTGAGAAGTGATGATAGCTTGTGTGATCATGCATAATATGATTGTGGGTGATGAGAGTGAGGGTGTATTCCTTGGTTTGGAATTTCAAAATATGGGCGATCCTATATAGCCTCCAGAGCAGAACCCAATGACAATTGAGGAATTTCTTGAACTACATCATCAGATTGAAGGAAATATGCCCCGGAGGCAATAATAAAGTTATTATTTATTTCCTCATATCATGATAAATGTTTATTATTCATGCTAGAATTGTATTACCCGGAAACATAATACATGTGTGAATACATAGACAAACATAGTGTCACTAGTATGCCTCTACTTGACTAGCTCGTGAATCAAAGATGGTTAAGTTTCCTAACCATAGACATGAGTTGTCATTTCATTAACGGGATCACATCATTAGGAGAATGATGTGATTAACTTGACCCATTCCGTTAGCTTAGCACTTGATCGTTTAGTATGTTGCTATTGCTTTCTTCATGACTTCTACATGTTCCTATGACTATGAGATTATGTAACTCCCACTTACCAGAGGAACACTTTGTGTGCTACCAAACGTCACAACGTAACTGGGTGATTATAAAGGTGCTCTACAGGTGTCTCCAAAGGTACTTGTTGAGTTGACGTATTTCGAGATTAGGATTTGTCACTCCGATTGTCGGAGAGGTATCTCTGGGTCCTCTCGGTAATGCACATCACTATAAGCCTTGCGAGCAATGTAGCTAATGAGTTAGTTGCGAGATGATGCATTACGTAACGAGTAAAGAGACTTGCCGGTAACGAGATTGAACTAGGTATTGAGATACCAATGATCGAATCTCGGGCAAGTAACATACCGATGACAAAAGGAACAACTTATGTTGTTATGCGGTTTGACCGATAAAGATCTTCGTAGAATATGTAGGAGCCAATATGAGCATCCAGGTTCCGCTATTGGCTATTGACCGGAGACGTGTCTCGGTCATGTCTACATAGTTCTCGAACCCGTAGGGTCCGCACGCTTAAAGTTAGATGACAGTTATATTATGAGTTTATGTGTTTTGATGTACCGAATGTTGTTTGGAGTCCCGGATGTGATCACAGACATGACGAGGAGTCTCGAAATGGTCGAGACATGAAGATCAATTTATTGGACGACTATATTTCGACACCGGAAAGGTTCCGGGTGAGATTAGGACAATATTGGAGCTCTGGGAGGTTATAGGAACCCCCCAGGAGGTATATGGGCCTTAATGGGCTTTAGTGGAAGGCAGGGGAAAGGAGCAAGGGAGGGGGCGCCCCCCCCAAGCCCAATCTGAATTGGGAGGGGGTCCAGCCTCCCCTTTCCTCCCTCCCTCCTTCCTCTTCCTTCCCTCTCCCTCTCCAAATTGGGAAGGGAGGAATCCTACTCCCAGTGGTAGTAGGACTCCCCCCTTGGGCGTGCCTCCTCCCCTTGGCCAGCCCCCTTGAGGGAGTCCTGGACTAGGGGGTGTCCGGATAGCCGGACTATCATCGTCAGCCGGACTCCAAGACTATGAAGATACAAGATTGAAGACTTCGTCCCGTGTCCGAATGGGACTTTCCTTGGCGTGGAAGGCAAACTTGGCAATACGGATATGTAGATCTCCTACCATTGTAACCGACTCTGTGTAACCCTAGGCCTCCCCGATGTCTATATAAACCGGAGGGTTTTAGTCCGTAGGACAACAACCATTACAACAATCATACCATAGGCTAGCTTCTAGGGTTTTAGCCTCCTTGATCTCGTGGTAGATCCACTCTTGTACTACCCATATCATCAATATCAATCAAGCAGGAGTAGGGTTTTACCTCCATCGAGAGGGCTCGAACCTGGGTAAAAACATCGTGTCCCTTGTCTCCTGTTACCATCCGCCTAGACGCACAGTTCGGGACCCCCTACCCGAGATCCGCCGGTTTTGACACCGACATTGGTGCTTTCATTGAGAGTTCCCCTGTGTCTTCACCGATAGGCTTGATGGCTTCTTCAATCAACAACAACGCAGTCCTGGGTGAGACTTTTCTCCCCGGACAGATCTTCGTGCTCGGCGGCTTCGCACTGCGGGCCAATTCACTTGGCCATCTGGAGCAGATCGAAAGCTACGCCCCTGGCCATCTGGTCAGATTTGGAAGCCTAAACTTCACGGCGGATATCCGCGGAGACTTGATCTTCGATGGATCCGAGCCGCAGCCGAGCGTGCCGCGCTGTCACGATGGGCATGATCTAACTCTGCCGCCGGATAGTACCTTGGAGGCCGCACACGAATCCGCTCTGACCCATAGTTCGGAGCCGATCGCGTAGATCGAGGACGGGTGGCTGGACACCGCCTCGGGAGCTGCAACTTCTACGGCGATGGAGCCGAACACTGACCTCGTCCCCTATAAAGCTCGTGACTCCGAGGTGCCGGACTCCCTGCCGGACTCCGAACCTCCTGCGCCCCTGCCAATCGAATCCGATTGGGCGCCGATCATGGAGTTCACCGCTGCGGACATCTTTCAGCACTTACCCTTTGGCGACATCCTAAATTCCCTAAAGCATCTCTCGCTATCCGGAGAGCCCTGGCCGGACTACGGCCAGGATGGTTGGGATGCGGACGACGAAGAAATTCGAAACCCACCCACCACCCACTTTGTAGCCACTGTCGACGATCTAACCGACATGCTAGACTATGACTCCGAAGACATCGACGGTATGGACGACGATGGCGGGGACGATCAAGAACCAGCGCCTACAGGGCACTGGAAGACCACCTCGTCATACGACATATACATGGTGGACACCCCAAAAGATGGGGACGGCGAAGAAGCAGCGGAGGCAGATTCCTCAAAGAAACAGCCCAAGCGCCGACGTCAGCGGCGCCGCTCTAAATCCCGCCACAGCAAGAATGGAGATTCTGGCACAGGAGATAATAACGCCCCAGAAAGTGCCGAAGATAACCCCCTCCAGCAAGATTCAGCGCAGGAGGACGCAGAAGACAGCCCTCACGAGAGAGCAGCAGGCGAAGAGGTCGAGGATGATAATTACATACCTCCCTCCGGAGACGAGGCAAGCCTCGACGACGACGAATTCGTCGTGCCTGAGGATCCCGTCGAACAAGAGCGTTTCAGACGCAGGCTAATGGCCACAACAAATAGCCTAAAGAAAAAGCAGCAACAGCTTCAAACTGATCAAGACCTGCTGGCCGACAGATGGACCAAGGTCCTCGCGGCCGAAGAGCATGAACTCGAATGCCCTTCCAAAAGCTACCCAAAACACAAGTTGCTCCCCCGACTAGAGGAGGAAGCATACAAACCTTCATCACCAGCGCACAATACGGCAGACTAACCACCTCGTGGCCGCGACAGAGAGGCATCTAGGCCCTCCACCAGAACCGTACCCCGGCATCGCTCAAAAAGTACGAAGCCACGGGGGAACGCGCCGGACTTGCGGGATATATTGGAGGACAAGGCAAGACAATCCAAATCTATCTACGGATCACGTGGGCGCCCCACGACCCACGACGAATACCATCGCGCCGGATACAGCAACTCCGGCCGGGCCGAACACAGCAGACAACGCTCTCTTGAGCTACGTTGTGACATTGCTCAATACAGAGGCGCCGCACACCCACTATGCTTCACAGACGAAGTAATGGATCATCAAATGCCTGAAGGGTTTAAACCCGTCAACATTGAATCCTACGATGGCACAACAGACCCCGCGGTTTGGATCGAGGATTATCTCCTTCATATCCATATGGCCCGCGGCGACGATCTCCATGCCATCAAATATCTCCCGCTCAAGCTTAAAGGACCAGCTCGGCATTGGCTTAACAGCCTGCCCGCAGAATCAATTGGGTGTTGGGAGGACCTGGAAGCCGCATTCCTCGACAACTTCCAAGGCACATATGTGCAACCACCAGACGCCGATGTCCTAAGCCACATAATCCAGCAGCCAGACAAATCGGGCAGACAATTCTGGACATGGTTCTTAACAAAGAAAAATCAAATCATCGACTGTCTGGATGCAGAGGCCCTCGCAGCCTTCAAACATAACATCCGCGACGAGTGGCTGGCCCGGCACCTAGGACAGGAAAAGCCGAAATCCATGGCAGCCCTCACATCACTCATGACCCGCTTCTGTGCGGGAGAAGATAGCTAGCTAGCTCGCAGCAACAACCTTAGTAAAAATGCTGGCAGTCCGGATACTAAGGACCACAATGGCAGGTCGCGTCGAAACAAAAACAAACACCGTGTTAACGGCGATAACAATGAGGATACGACAGTCAACGCCGGATTCCAAGGCTCTAAACCCGGTCAGCGGAAGAAGCCATTCAAAAGAACCACTCCGGGCCCGTCCAATTTGGACCGAATACTCGACCGCTCTTGCCAGATACATGGCACCCCCGAAAAGCCAGCTAACCACACCAACAGAGATTGTTGGGTATTCAAGCAGGCAGGAAAGTTAATTGCCGAAAACAATGACAAGGGGCTACACAGCGATGACGAGGAAGAGACCCGGCCGCCGAACAGTAGAGGACAGAAGGGCTTCCCCCACAAGTGCGGACGGTAAACATGATATACGCAACCCATATACCCAAGAGGGAGCGGAAGCGTGCACTAAGGGACGTATATGCGATGGAGCCAGTCGCCCCGAAGTTCAATCCATGGTCCTCTTGCCCGATCACTTTTGATCGAAGAGACCATCCGACCAGTATCCGCCATGGCGGATTCGCCGCATTGGTTTTAGACCCAATCGTCGATGGATTTCACCTCATGAGAGTCCTGATGGACGGCGGCAGTAGCCTGAACCTGCTTTATCAGGATACAGTGTGCAAGATGGGCATAGACCCCTCAAGGATTAAACCTACAAAGACGACCTTCAAAGGCGTCATACCAGGTGTTGAGGCCAATTGTACAGGCTCAGTCACACTGGAAGTGGTCTTCGGATCCCCGGATAATTTCCGAAGCGAGGAGTTAATCTTCGACATAGTCCCGTTCCGCAGCGGCTATCATGCTCTGCTCGGACGAACCGCGTTCACAAAGTTCAATGCGGTGCCGCATTATGCATACCTCAAGCTCAAGATGCCAGGCCCTCGTGGAGTCATCACGGTCAACGGAAATACGGAACGCTCCCTCCGAATGGAGGAACATACAGCGGCTCTCGCGGCAGAAGTACAGAGCAGCCTTCTAAGGCAATTTTCGAGTCCGGCCGTTAAACGGCCGGACACGGCCAAACGCGCCTGGAGCAACATCAATCAAGACCACCTGGCACGTTCCGAGCACGCGTAGCAATGCGGCCCCAACCCCAGCCCTCGCATGATTGCAAGACCAGCTCTCCGCGTACATCATTACGCTCTGGAGATACCATGGGCATAGGGGGAGGGGCACGACCACAATAGGCCCAGAGTACGGCTCGACCACACCAGGGGCTCCCAAGTGTGTCGCTCTTTTCATTTTTATTCTTTTTTCCTTCTTTTTATACACAGGACTCCGTTCACCAGAGGCCCTGTCCGCCGGCGAACCTGCCGAACTCACGATGCAACAGCCAGGGAGGGACAAAGGTTGCGGCGAACACTCAGGTGGTCTCCATTACGAGCATTACATTCATTAAATACATCAGTTCGCAGCCCACCCCTGGAAGGGGACATGCTTAATTAGTCCAATCCCTTGCTTACCGCACTATTTGTATCGCTCTGCACTAATAGCAGAATTTCTTGAATAAACAATGCAGCACTTTTTGCCTATAATTTCATTACCTTACATATATGTTCATCAATGACATCTCGCATCCGTATATTTTGGTACGGCCGAATACACCAGGGGCTTATGTTCCCCGCATCATGGTGTGATAAGTCCGAACACTTTCACAAGTGCGGCACCCCGAACTTATAGCATTATATGAATCGGCTCTGAATCATGTCTTGGGTCAATAGTTGGGTTTGCTCGGCTCCCATGTTTTGGTACCTTACGTTCCATTCTGTCGGCTAAGGTAGCACTGGGAGAACCACTGCGATTGCGCCCCGGTTGAGCTGGGCGAGCGCCTCAGTGGAGAAAGCTAAAACTGACTGTCATGATAAGGCGAGAGACTGGTCGTTGTTCGAGAGGTCTTTTTGAGTCCCTAAAGAGTTATGCCGCTTCGAGCGAAGAACCGGATAATGTCCGGCCAAGGCGTGGATAGCGCCCCGAACTCGGTCTTCCGAATACTAGGGGCTTCGCCGAAATTTAAAATTATAGAATTCTATGGCTAAGTGAGAGTGTTCAAGCATTATAAGTCCGGTTGCCTTGTTCGTTGTGTTGAGCGCCTCCCTAGATGGACCCAAAAATGGGAACAAGAGTGCTCAAGTTTATCCCAAACACCCCAGCACTCGTGGCATGGGGGCTGAAGCCGACGACTTGCCATCTCTCAGATTTAATAAACGGCCGCACAGAAGGTAATATTTTAAATCAATAAGCGTAGCTTAGTGCATATGAACAAAGTTTTTAGCGCACAGGATAACACATTGGAGTTTACTCAATAATTACATCTCTGGGGCACTCATCCGCAATCTTGCGGGCACCCTTCAGGACAGTCTTATAGTACATCTCGGGCGTACGATACTCCTTGCCCGCTGGCGGCGCGTCAGTGATAAGCCTCTCCGCATCCAGCCTGCTCCAATGCACCTTTGCGCGGGCAAGGGCCCGACGAGCACCTTCAATACAGGCGGAGCGCTTGATGACCTCCACCCAGGGGCACACATCCACCAGCCGCCGCACGAGGCCGAAGTAGCTCCCAGGCATGGCCTCTCCAGGCCACAGCCAGACTATGAGGCCCTTCATGGCCTGCTTGGCTACCTTGTGGAGCTCGACCAGCTGCTTCAGCTGGTCGCTAGGGGGCACCGGATGGCCGGCCTTAGCGTACTGAGACCAGAAGACCTTCTCTGTTGAGCTCCCCTCCTCGACTCGGTAGAATGCGGCGGCATCGGACACGCTGCGAGGCAGATCTGCAAACGCCCCTGGAGAGCTCCGAATTCGGGTAAGTGTCAGGTAGTTTACATTAACATGCTTACTTTGCATGAAAAATGCCTTACCCGCCGTTATTTTCTTCACCGCCTCAATCTCCTGGAGGGACTTATGGGCCTCGGCCTTAGCGGCTTTGGCACTTTCAAGAGCCGAGGCAAGCTCGGACTCTCGAGTCTTCGAGTCACGCTCCAAACTCTCATGCTTCTCCATGAGAGCCTGGAGCTCTTGCCGCACCTCCGCCACCCGCGCCTCCTGCTTCTCTCGCTCCGTCCGTTCCGCGGCCGCATTGCGTTCGGCCGCGGACACGGCCTCCTTCAGGGTTGCCACCTCGTTCGTGGCCCCTGCAGTACCCACGTTATCCTTGTTATTTCTATTGCAACCAAAATCCTTTTCTGTAAGGTATATATATTTAAAAAGTGGTGTTACGCACCTTATTTATCCTCGAGCTGCTTCTTGGCAAGGCCGAGCTCTTGCTCAGACCGCTCGAGGTCCTGCTTCAAAGCACCGACCTTCGCAGTCAGTGCGGCAGAGGTCAGCAGCACAACCTACAAACCCATATTGACATAATTCTTAGCACTCCTGCGTATATCTTTTTTAGATCCTCAATCCGGTTTTTCTTTCCGAACACCGAACCGAGCATCAGGGGCTACTGTCTATGCGGTATTACATTACATATTTTTAACTTCTTACCTCAAAGCCTGTTAGAAGGCTACTGCAGGCTTCGGTCAGCCCGCTCTTGGCGAGCTGAACCTTCTGAATCACCGCACTCATGATAGTGCGGTGTTCTTCCTTGATGGAAGCGCCTTTGAGCGCCTCCAACAAGTTGTCCGGCGCCTCCGGTTGGACGGAGCCGCCGGAGTCATGGTCTTGCCCTTCTTGCGAAGGGGCCGCCTACCGGACTCCGGAACCACTGCGGGTTCCGGCGTGGAGTCCGGCGCAAAGTCTGGGAGGCTACCTTGTGGCGCCTCCGGAGCCTCCTCCTGATGGGTCCCTTCCTGGGATCCCACCTCGGTGTCCTCAGCGTCGCGAGGGGTGGAGGTAGTCGGGATGGAATCTACATCCGACGGAGCCAACGACCCGCTCGATGAAGCGGGGAGATCATCATCGACCGGACTGCAGGCAGTGTGCGGCATTAGAAGGACACTATGTGACACAAAAGAGAAATTATAAATCATTCAGGAATCCGGATACTTACGATCTTGCCGGAGGCCTGGCCCTTGAGGGCCACTCTTCGTCGCCAACGTTGGCATTGGCGGAGCTGTCCGGGGGAATAGTCCTTCCCCTCTTGGACCCTTCGGCCTCCCCTGTTGGGGAAGCCTTCCTCTTCCTGTCTCCTTCCTCTGGGAGAGAGTCCTCTTTCTCCTCCTCGTCTTCGGGGGAGGAGTCCGCCTCGGAGCCATCGGACGATGAGTCTGATATCGCCTGGCGCCGGGAACTTCTTTGAGTTCCCGTGGCCTTCTTCTTGGCCTTCTTCTCCAGCACCACATAGAGTGCCGGGACTAGCAGCCCCGTTAAGCGGGCGTCCGCTGGGTCTTCGGGAAGGGGAGCCGGACAGTCTACCTGTCCGAACGTCCTCCGCCAGTCCTGTCAAAGGCATTGGGAGTTTTTAGATCCCACATAGAGTCAAACTATGAAAGAAAATAAATGTCCCATAGAGGATAACAAAGTTACCTCGCCGGCCGGGCGCTTGGTGCTGAATCTGCGGTCTTCCGTCACGGATGCGGGGGCTTCTCCGCCCTTGAATAGCACCCTCCAGGCGGCTTCGTACGTCGTGTCGAAGAGCCCGCTCAAGGCCTGGTGCTGTGCCGGATCGAACTCCCACAAATTAAAAGCCCGTTGTTGGCAAGGGAGAATCCGGCGGACGAGCATGACCTGGATCACATTGACGAGCCTAAGCTTCTTGTTCACCAGGGTCTGGAGACAGGACTGGAGTCCTGTCAGCTTCTCCGAACTACCCCATAGCAAGCCCTTCTCTTTCCAGGAGGTGAGCTGCATAGGGATACCAGATCTGAGCTCGGGGGCCGCCGCCCATTTAGGGTCGCACGGCTCGGTGATGTAGAACCACCCTGATTGCCACCCCTTGATGGACTCCACGAAGGCCCCTTCGAGCCAGATGACGTTGGGCATCTTGCCCAACATGGCGCCTCCGCACTCCTCTTGAGTGCCCTTCAGCACCTTCGGCTTGACATTGAAGGTCTTGAGCCACAAGCCGAAGTGGGGCTGGATGCAGAGGAAGGCCTCGCACACGACGATAAACGCCGAGATGTTGAGGATGAAGTTTGGCGCCAGGTCGTGGAAGTCCAGGCCGTAATAGTACATGAGCCCCCGGACAAAGGGATGCAACGGGAAGCCCAGTCCGCGGAGGAAGTGGGAAAGGAATACGACCCTCTCATGGGGCCTCGGGGTGGGGATGAGCTGCCCCTTGTCGGGCAGCCGGTGCGCGATGTCGCCGGAGAGGTATCCGGTGCTGCGCAGCCTTGCGATGTGCTCCTCCGTAACGAAGGAGGCCAACCATTTGCCTCCCGCTCCAGACATGGTCGGAGAAGGTCGAGACGAGATGCGCGGACTTGGGTGCTGGAGCTCGAGTGCGCAGAGATGGATAAGCAAAGGAGGAAGAAGGCGTAGATAAAAAGGTGGATCCTTATCCCCTTATATATGGGCGGACGAAAACTATGCGTCCCCACCGGCCTAGTAAAACTCGCTTATCTCCCAAGCGCCACCATCAATGGCGTGGTTGGGTTACCCACGTCCGTATTGATGAGAATCCCGGAATAAGGGGAACACAATCTCTGCTTCGACAAGACGTGCCAAGGAAACCGCTTCGCTAAACGCGCTGAGGTGGTATAATAAAAAACGATTCAAGTAAAGGCTCAGTAGTGGCGTGACGTCATGCTACAAGATACGTCAGCAGATTGAACTTGTGTACATAATATTCTCTCTACGGGGAAATGTGGAAATTATTTTGCAGATCCGGACACTATCCTGGTGTTCACAATCTTCTATGAATTATTCGGAGGAGGAACCCGCCTTGCAATGCCGAACATTATGCGCGCCGGACTCATCGTCATTGAAGCCTGGTTTAGGGGCTACTGAGGGAGTCCTGAACTAGGGGGTGTCCGGATAGCCGGACTATCATCGTCAGCCGGACTCCAAGACTATGAAGATACAAGATTGAAGACTTCGTCCCGTGTCCGGATGGGACTTTCCTTGGCATGGAAGGCAAGCTTGGCAATACGGATATGTAGATCTCCTACCATTGTAACCGACTCTGTGTAACCCTAGCCCTCCCCACTGTCTATATAAACCGGAGGGTTTTAGTCCGTAGGACAACAACCATTACAACAACCATTACAACAATCATACCATAGGCTAGCTTCTTGGGTTTTAGCCTCCTTGATCTCATGGTAGATCCACTCTTGTACTACCCATATCATCAATATCAATCAAGCAGGAGTAGGGTTTTACCTCCATCGAGAGGGCCCGAACCTGGGTAAAGACATCGTGTCCCTTGTCTCCTGTTACCATCCGCCTAGACGCACAGTTCGGGACCCCTACCCGAGATCCGTCGGTTTTGACACCGACACCCCTCCTCCACTCCTTTATATACGGGGGAGGGGGGCACCCCATAGACACAACAATTGATCATTGATCTCATAGCCGTGTGCGGTGCCCCCCTCCACCATAGTCCTCCACAATAATATCGTAGCGGTGCTTAGGCGAAGCCCTGTGTCGGTAGAACATAATCATCGTCACCACACAGTCATGCTGACGTAACTCTCCCTCAACACTTGGCTGGATAGGAGTTCGAGGGATGTCACCGAGCTGAACGTGTGCAAGAACTCGGAGGTGCCGTGCTTTTGGTGCTTGATCGGTCGGGCCGTGAAGACGTACGACTACATCAACCGCGTTGTGCTAACACTTCCGCTTTCGTACTAGGATGGTACGTGGAGACACTCTCCCCTCTTGTTGCTATACATCACCATGATCTTGCGTGTACGTAGGAAAATTTTGAAATTACTACGTTCCCCAACAGTGGCATCCGAGCCTAGGTTTTATGCGTTGATGTTATATGCATGAGTAGAACACAAGTGAGTTGTGGGTGATACAAGTCATACTGCTTACCAGCATGTCATACTTTGGTTCGGCGGTATTGTTGGATGAAGCGGCCCAGACCGACATTACGCATACGCTTACGCGAGACTGACGTGCTTTTGCACACAGGTAGCTGGCGGGTGTCAGTTTCTCCAACTTTAGTTGAACCGAGTGTGGCTACGCCCGGTCCTTGAGAAGGTTAAAACAACACTAACTTGACAAACTATCGTTGTGGTTTTGATGCATAGGTAAGAACGGTTCTTGCTTAGCCCGTAGCAGCCACGTAAAACTTGCAACAATGTAGAGGACGTCTAACTTGTTTTTGCAGGGCATGTTGTGATGTGATATGGTCAAGACGTGATGCTATATTTTATTGTATGAGATGATCATGTTTTGTAACCGAGTTATTGGCAACTGGCAGGAGCCATATGGTTGTCACTTTATTGTATGCAATGCAATCGCCCTGTAATTTCTTTACTTTATCACTAAGCGGTAGCGATAGTCGTAGAAGCAATAGTTGGCGAGACGACAACGATGCTACGATGGAGATCAAGGTGTCGCGCCGGTGACAATGGTGATCATGACGGTGCTTCGGAGATGGAGATCCACTAGTAGAAAACCACCCATTAGACCCGGTTCGTAAGGGCCTTTAGTCCCGGTTCATGAACCGGGACTAATGGGTCGTTACTAATGCCTCCACCCATTAGTCCCGGTTCAAACACGAACCGGGACCAATGAGCCTCCACGTGGCCCTGTACGCCGAGCCCAGTCAGGGGGCCTTTGGTCCCGGTTGGTGGCTCCAACCGGGACCAAAAGGCATCCATGTGTCTGCATTCTAGTGGCTGTTTTTTTTGAAAGGAGGGGGGTTGGTGGTTTAATTTAGGTGTTTCGTATATTGTGTTAGCTAGCTAATTAATAGAGAGAAGTGTCCTCTCTTATGTCCGTGCTTGGTCGACGCTACGTAGTATATATACATAAGTGATCGAGAGAACCATTCAGTAAAGAAGTTCGTCATGCATACCGAGAGAAGATCGATCGACCTCTCCTTCTCCGAGAGATTGGTCGAACAACAAGTTTTTTACTGGCTACATACATGCATAAGATCTCTTAATTACAAACCACTAGCATTTGAAATGAAGTTCCACATGGTATTCTCCGGCTTTACTGATGACGTGTTCAAGAAAGAATCCCGCCAATTCCTCTTGAATTGCTTTCATGCGATCTGGTTCTAGGAGTTCATCCCGCATCTGCCACGTCTAATTAATTTGAAGAAGGGGGTTAATTAATACATATATATGAATGAAACTCAACAGAAATGATGGTGTAATAAAATGAAATTGTGAATATTGCTTACGCACTTCATATTGTCTTCTAGAGTAGCCCCACTTGTTTTTCAAAGTCGCGTTGTGGATGAACTCGCACACGTAGTATCCACAGAAATCATTCCCTTCCTCCTGCCACAAGCACTTTACGAGAAATAGAGGTCAATCAAACTGATAACGAAGCATTATATAAATGGCATTGATGAAAGTATAGCTATAGAATCAACGGGAGATGCACGCCAGTAGTACTTACTTTCGGGTATACATATCGCAGCTCCTTCGGCAGTCCCGGATCTTGTGCGGTGAACTGTTTCCAAACCCTGCAAGACAAAGAAAATAATTATTATTACTTGAGATGTCGGGAAATGAACAAAAAGTTTCCGATATGGTGCGATAATGATCGATTGACCTTACTTGCACGCCAGTAGCATTTCAGTCATGTCCGCATAGGTGCTGGGATCTTTCCGTCTGGAGTCTAAGACGGTTACTAGTCCACGCTCAAGCTTAATCTCCAGAAGAATATAGTGGTACCTGCACACGCATGCATAACTCATCAATTACATTAACCTCGCTCGAGTAATAAGGAAAACCGAATATGCACACGACAGTAACACTCACGGGCCGTTGTAAGGAAAGAGTATGGTATCTTTGTTTTGATTTTTGATCAACGATTGTAGCAAGTTGTCCTCGGCCTCTTTGACGCGCTTTTTAACCAGAAATACATCTATGATATTTGTGTTAATGAACCCAATATCATAGATTTCATTTTTTTGCACTCGACGATCTTCAATCTGCATAATATATTGAGGATAATTAATTATAAATACATGCAATGAAAGAGCCGAGCTATATATACAGACTAATGACAGAAATAGTACTTACAGGCAGTAGCAAAAGACCATTAATTTATCGAGGGCCTTTTGATTGAAGAACTCGAAGAACTCCTCAAATGGAATAGCCAACACATCATTTGAAACGAGGTCGTGCTCCTCTTTAATTTTCAGATACAAAGTGTTCGTCCCCTCAGACTCTCTGCAGGTTTTCATGTACCAACTATGGAATCTTCGCATCATTGTTGTCAGAGACTTTTCATCTTTGACGAGAGGCTTCCCGTACTCGTATCTGAATAAGTCCACCTCCATGAAATCAGGAAGTACATCGTCAGGCAGGTAATCTTCAAAATTGCCATAACCGGCCACCGTCCCCGGAGGATTAGACACATTGAGCGGGGGGCACGATTGATGTGCTTGTTCACTGAGCTGGGCAATTTTTTCCCCTTTGCTCGTTGTTCTTTTGACCTTTTACCACTGACAGTAGTTCCCGACCGCTTGGCTTGGAGATATGTCTGTTCAGTAATGCGCTCATAGTTGGTTCTCAGCGGAGACTTTGGTGGTTTCCTCAGGGCATCGAGAGTGCACTTTGCTTTCACCGGATCTACCTTCTCCTCCGGAGGTGGATGTATCTTTGCTTTCACCCCTTCAAAGAACTCCTTCACTTGGGCCTGCACGATCGTATTGTTTTCCTCCTTGGTCCTCTCGTACGGTAACTTCTCTACAGGCTTTAGAGGTGGACTGTATCTGTATTGCCTCCCTCTTCTTGTGCTGCTAGACGCCGGAGCAGATGGAGCGGCTGCGGCATCTATCTTCTTTCGTGCTTGCTTACGAGGCGGAGGAGAAGGACTACGACGCGTCGGAGCAGCCGGGGCGGCGGCGGGTCTCTTCCGCCCTTGCTGGCGAGGTGGAGAAGGAGGAGGCGGAGTGCCGCCACGCGCCAGAGAAGGAGGCGGAGTGCCGCCACGCGTGCCCTGATCGTCACTCGCGGGAGGAGGAGGCGGTGGAGGAGGCGGAGTGCCGCCACGCGTGCCCTGATCGTCACTCGTCGGAGGAGGAGGAGGTGGAGGAGGCGGAGTGCCCTGACTCGCCGGAGGAGGAGGAGGCGGAGGCGTCCAGTTCAGAAGGTCGATGAGCTCCTTCCGCCATAGGCATGGAGTCTTTAGAGCAGAACCCAGCCTAGTCTCCCCTTCACCACTAGGGTGCTCAAGCGCGAGGTCCTCAAATCCCTCCGTTATTTCATCCACCATCACCTTAGCAAATCCTTCTGGAATCGGCTGGCAGTGATAAGTTGTGCCGGGTCCACTAGGATAAACTTGGCCAACAGCCGCCTTGACCTTCAAATTCATGCATCGCGCCATAATATGGCAATTTTGAGACTCCGTGATACCATCCACGGGATAGCTGGCAGGAGCCGTCAAGACATGCTCCAGCTGAAGCAGCTCGGTGGAAGCAACGCTGCTTCTCCGCTGAGATGGCGGGGTAGCTTCGGGGGAAGCTTCGGCATGTCGTTTGTTGCGATCTGCTGCTTCTCGTTCCTCTTCTCGATCCTCTAGCCCCATTACCCTTCCAAGCAGCGCCTGCATTTGGTCCTGCTCCAGTTTCTTCCTCCTCTTGTGGGTTTTGTAACCCCCTGCGTCCGGAAAACCAACCTTCCATGGAAGGGAGCCTGGCGTGCCTCGTGTCCGTCCAGGGTGCTCGGGATTCCCAAGGGCCATTGTGAGCTCGTCCTTCTCCCTGTTTGGAAGGAACGTCCCTCGCTGCGCTGCATCGATATAGTGTCGAAGGTTCTTGACTGGTGTTTGCAGTTGCTCGTCCGTCAACTAACACTGCCCTGTTATAGGGTCCAAGGTTCCGCCAGCCCCGATGAACCAAGTCCGACAACGGTCTGGCCAGCGCATTGTCTCTGGTTCGATCCCTTTTTCAAGCAGATCATGCTCAGCCTTGGACCACTTAGGCCGGGCTTTGAGGTAGCCACCTGACCCCGTGCGATGGTGAAGCGTCTTCTTCGCATCATTTTTCTTGTTTGTCTTCGACATCTTCTTACTCTTTTCCGATGTCTTGTGGGCCACAAATGCGGGCCAGTGATCTTTGATCTTCTCATATTTGCCGATGAATTCTGGTGTCTCTTTTTTCTTGACAAACTGGTTCAACTCTTTCCTCCACCTCCTCATTAGGCCTGCCATCTTCTTAAGAGCACAAGACATGATTAATTTCTCTTTAGCTGGCTTCTCTGGATCCTCCTCTGGCGGTAGGGTGAAATTTGCCTTCAGCTCAGTCCAAAGATCTTCTTTCTGCATATCATTGACATAAGACACCTCAGCGTCTTCATCCTTAGCAGGCTTATACCATTGCTGGATGCTGATCGGGATCCTGTCCCTAACAAGAACCCCGCACTGAGCAGAAAATGCCTTCTTTGTCCGGATGGTTCAATCGGTTCGCCGTCGGGCGCGATTTCTATGATCTCAAATTTTTCATCCGAGCTCAACTTTTTCTTCGGGCCTCGTCTCCTTACCGAAGTTGTGCTCGATCCGGAGGGCTAGAAATTACAAGGAAGAAAGACGACAGTAATTAATATGTGTACATATACCAAAACAATGGATGCATCAATTAACTTGTCAGCACGGGCTTAACTAATATATATATACCTGGCCGGACTCGGTTCGGTGACCGGAGCAGTCAGCACGGTCTCCTTCGTCTTGTACCTCTATTGTGTCACCGGAGCCATCATGAACATAGTCCTCCTCTTGTACCGGCATTAATGGGTCGAAGCCATCATAATCATAGCCCTCTTCTCCATCCAGCTGACCAACGGTGTCGATGAGAAATGACGCAACATCATCACTTCCATTTGCGATTATTTCCCCCAACATCGCTTCTGTTTCTTCGTCTCAGGAGTGCTCCATAGTTTCTGCAAATATTGACAACATGTCAATTATTATTCAAACATGGTACATAGTGGCAAACGTAGAACTAGCTAGCTAATCACAATAAGGAATCATGTTAGTGGCCTCGACGCTGCTTCTCTAGGGTTTGGGGTCGCCTCGACAGAAAGCTTCAAGGGTTTGGGGTGGCCTCGACGATAACGCTCTTTTAACTTGATAAATTTGGGTGGCCTCGAGAGAGTTAATTTGTCGGGTAGGGGCGCGGCGGGAGGGGGTACGTAGGAGACCTGCAACATCGTTTTCTCTCTAGGGTTTGGGTGTCCTCGAGAGTTTTGGTCGAGCGAGAGGGCCGAGGGGGGTGCTGCAGTTGTATCTAGAGGGGGTTATATCGACAACGACGCGACATACATATACATGGGAAAATAATGTTATCGGGGAGGGGGTATCGGTACCACCCCCTTGTTTCCTTTCTTTCTTTTGCTCCTCTTCTTTTTCTTCTTCTCCCTCGAGAAAGGAAAATAATTAAGGAAAAGGAAGAAAAGAGGAAGAAGGAAGAAGGAAGAAGAAGAAGAAGTAAAAGAAGAAAAAAAGAGGAGAAGAAGAAAGGAATAGAGGAGAAGAAGAAAAAATATAATTTCTTCTTTCTCCTCTATTCCTTTCTTCTTCTCCTCTTCTTTTTCTTCTTTTTTCCTCTTCTTATTTATTTCTCCTCTTCTTCCTCTCCTCTTTTTCTCCTTTCTTCCTCTTCTTATTTTCCTTTTTTCTCTCATTCTTTTAGTATTGCTTGTTTTAAAAAAAATGTTCAAATAGAAAATTTCGAAAAAAACAAAGGTTTTGCCTAATGCATTGTTCATATGAATATACAAACATTTGCATATTCTACAATAATTAATATCAACAAAAAAAATCTATGAACAGAAAAAAACCTAACTTTTCTAAAAATCTATCTTTTGCATATATGAAAACATTAATACACATATGAACACTAAATACATATATCAACAAAAACATAATCTGAACAATTTTTGAACATTACATACACATAGCCACATACATACACATATACATTGTATATATATATATATATGAACAAAAAAACTAAACTAATAAAAATGAAAAAAAAACAGAGCCGCATATATATATAGCCACATACATACACATATATATATATACATTGAACAAAAAAATTAAACTAATAAAAATGAAAAAAATAGAGCCGGTGCGGCGCGGCGGCTCACAGCGGTGGCGGCGCGCGGGGGCGGGCGACGGCGACGGGCAGGGGCTCGGGGCGCGGGGCGCGGGGGCGGGCGACGGCGACGGGGGAGCCTGGCGGCGACGACGGCGGGCGCGGGCTCGGGGAGGATGGCGCGGGCTCGGGAGGACGGTGCGGGCTCGGGGAGGCCGGCGACGACGACGGGCGCGGGCGACGGCGACGGCGACGGCGGGGACGGCGGGCGGTGTCGGGGCAGCCTGGCGGCGTCGATGTGCTCGGCGTCGTCGGGGGGCAACTGGTGGCGATGAACTCTGCAAAACTGCGAAGTGCTACTTATATACAAGGAGCATTGGTCCCGGTTGGTGGCACCAACCGGGACTAATGCCCCCTTTAGTCCCGGTTGGTTCCACCAACCGGGACCAAAGGCCTCTTTTTCGGCAGCCCAAAGGGCGGGAAGCTGCGGCCTTTAGTCCTGGTTGGTGGCACCAACCGGGACCAATGCCCCCCCCCCTTTAGTCCCAGTTGGTGCCACCAACCGGGACCAAAGGCCCCTGTGCTGCCCGCATCGGGGCCAAAGTTTAGTCCCACCTCGCTAGTTGAGAGGGGAGCGCAGTGGTTTATAAGCCCCACTGCCGCTCCCCTCTTAAACTCCTATCTACTGCAGGCTTATGGGCCTACTTGCTACTGCTTTGCCCGATGGGCCTTCTGGGCCTTCTACGGTCCTGAATCCTGGCCCAAAGTAGGGATTCAGGCCGTGGGGGCCCAGTAGGGGGCACTTTTTTTTGTTTTTCGTTTTCTTTACTTATTGTTGCTATTTTTATTTTTTTCCATTTTTTTGTTTTGTTTTCTGCATTATTTATTTTCTTTTGTTTTTTGCTTTATTTTTTAATTCTTTTTGCTTTTAGTTTTAGGAAAATTATAAACTTTCTGTTAGTGTCATTACTTTTCAAATTTGAAACACTTTTTTTTTGTTTTCTTTCTTGCTTTATTTATTTTATTTGGTTTCTACTTACAACAAAATACTTATTGTTGTTTTTTTGTTTTGTTTTTTGCATTATTTATTTTCTTTTGTTTTTTGCTTTATTTTTTAATTCTTTTTGCTTTTAGTTTTAGGAAAATTATAAATTTCCACTTTTTTTGTTTTTTTGTTTTCTTTCTTACTTTATTTTGTTCCTACTTACAACAAAATACTTATTGTTGCTATTTTTAAGTATTACGAGGGCCGAACCATAAGACATTAAAGCATTTCAAATGAACTCTGAAAAAGTTGAAAGTTGGCATGGTATCATAAATTGACCCACACATAGCATGTGCATGTACAAAACGAACAATGGTATCATACTCGTCAGTTACAAAGTTGGCATGGTATCATCATAATAGTTGCGGGTGTAAGTCTTCACTTTTTCTTCGCTTGTGTCATTTGCTTATTGCGCCGTAACCATGGATAATCTTCATCGTTTATCAGGATGCTGGGGTCAGCCTTGACTTTAAAGGGAGGAATTTCATGAAACTTTTCATAATCTTCAGACATGTCTGTCTTGTCCTCCACTCCCACGATGTCCCTTTTTCCTGAAAGAACTATGTGGCGCTTTGGCTCATCGTATGATGTATTTGCTTCCTTATCTTTTCTCTTTCTCGGTCTGCTGGACATGTCCTTCACATAGATAACCTGTGCCACATCATTGGCTAGGACGAACGGTTCGTCAGTGTACCCAAGATTTTTCAGATCCACTGTTGTCATTCCGTACTGTGGGTCTACCTGTACCCCGCCTCCTGACAGATTGACCCATTTGCACTTAAACAAAGGGACCTTAAAATCATGTCCGTAGTCAAGTTCCCATATGTCCACTATGTAACCATAATATGTGTCCTTTCCCCTCTCGGTTGTTGCATCAAAGCGGACACCGCTGTTTTGGTTGGTGCTCTTTTGATCTTGGTCAATCGTGTAAAATGTATTCCCATTTATCTCGTATCCTTTCCAAATCAATACAGTCAAAGATGGTCCCCTGGATAACAAGTACAGCTCATCACAAACAGTGTTGTCACCTCTGATACGTGCTTCCAACCAACTGCTGAAAGTCCTGATGTGTTCACATGTAATCCAGTCGTCGCACTGCTCCGGGTGTTTGAAGCGCAGACTGTTCTTGTGTTCATCGACATACGGGGTCACCAAGGTAGAGTTCTGTAGAACTGTGTAGTGGGCTTGAGACCAAGAATATCCGTCCCTGCATATTATTGAGTCCTTTCCAAGCGTGCCTTTTCCAGTCAGTCTCCCCTCATACCGCGATTTAGGGAGACCTATCTTCTTAAGGCCAGGAATGAAGTCAACACAAAACCCGATGACATCCTCTGTTTGATGGCCCATGGAGATGCTTCCTTCTGGCCTAGCGCGGTTACGGACATATTTCTTTAGGACTCCCATGAACCTCTCAAAGGGGTACATATTGTGTAGAAATACGGGGCCCAGAATGACAATCTCGTCAACTAGATGAACTAGGACGTGCGTCATGATATTGAAGAAGGATGGTGGGAACACCAGCTCGAAACTGACAAGACATTGCACCACATCACTCCTTAGCCTTGGTATGATTTCTGGATCGATCACCTTCTGAGATATTGCATTGAGGAATGCACATAGCTTCACAATGGCTAATCGGACGTTTTCCGGTAGAAGCCCCCTCAATGCAACCGGAAGCAGTTGCGTCATAATCACGTGGCAGTCATGAGACTTTAGGTTCTGAAACTTTTTCTCTGCCATATTTATTATTCCTTTTATATTCGACGAGAAGCCAGTCGGGACCTTCATACTAAGCAGGCATTCAAAGAAGATTTCCTTCTCTTCTTTGGTAAGAGCATAGCTGGCAGGACCTTCATACTGCTTTGGAGGCATGCCGTCTTTTTCGTGCAAACGTTGCAGGTCCTCCCGTGCCTCAGCTGTATCTTTTGTCTTCCCATACACGCCCAAGAAGCCTAGCAGGTTCACGCAAAGGTTCTTCGTCACGTGCATCACGTCGATCGAAGAGCGGACCTCTAGGTCTTTCCAGTAGGGTAGGTCCCAAAATATAGATTTCTTCTTCCACATGGGTGCGTGTCCCCCAGCGTCACTCGGAACAGCTAGTCCGCCGGGACCCTTTCCAAAGATTACGTGTAAATCATTGACCATAGCAAGTACGTGATCACCGGTACGCATGGCGGGCTTCTTCCGGTGATCTGCCTCGCCTTTGAAATGCTTGCCTTTCTTTCGACATTGATGGTTGGTCGGAAGAAATCGACGATGGCCCAGGTACACATTCTTCCTGCAGCTTGCCAGGTATATACTATCGGTGTCAAGTAAACAGTGCGTGCATGCGTGGTATCCCTTGTTTGTCTGTCCTGAAAGGTTACTGAGAGCGGGCCAATCGTTGATGGTCACGAACAGCAACGCCTTTAGGTTAAATTCCTCCTGTTTGTGCTCATCCCACGTACGTACACCGTTTCCATTCCACAGCTGTAAAAGTTCTTCAACTAATGGCCTTAGGTACACATCAATGTCATTGCCGGGTTGCTTAGGGCCTTGGATGAGAACTGGCATCATAATGAACTTCCGCTTCATGCACATCCAAGGAGGAAGGTTATACATACATAGAGTCACGGGCCAGGTGCTGTGATTGCTGCTCTGCTCCCCGAAAGGATTAATGCCATCCGCGCTTAAAGCAAACCATACGTTCCTTGGCTCACTTGCAAACTCATCCCAGTACTTTCTCTCGATTTTTCTCCACTGCGACCCGTCAGCGGGTGCTCTCAACTTCCCGTCTTTCTTACGGTCCTCACTGTGCCATCGCATCAACTTGGCATGCTCTCCGTTTCTGAACAGACGTTTCAACCGTGGTATTATAGGAGCATACCACATCACCTTCGCAGGAACCCTCTTCCTGGGGGGCTCGCCGTCAACATCACCAGGGTCATCTCGTCTGATCTTATACCGTAATGCACCGCATACCGGGCATGCGTTCAGATCCTTGTACGCACCGCGGTAGAGGATGCAGTCATTAGGGCATGCATGTATCTTCTGCACCTCCAATCCTAGAGGGCATACGACCTTCTTTGCTGCGTATGTACTGTCGGGCAATTCGTTATCCTTTGGAAGCTTCTTCTTCAATATTTTAAGTAGCTTCTCAAATCCTTTGTCAGGCACACATTCTCTGCCTTCCACTGCAGCAATTCCAGTACGGTACCGAGCTTTGTGTTGCCATCTTCGCAATTGGGGTACAACCCTTTTTTGTGGTCCTCTAGCATGCGATCGAACTTCAGCTTCTCCTTTTGACTTTCGCATTGCGTCCTTGCATCGACAATGACCCGGCGGAGATCATCATCATCGGGCCACATCGTCTGGTTCCTCTTCATCTTCAGCAGCTTCGCCCATTGCAGCATCATCGTGCACATCGTCTGGTTCCTCTTGATCTTCTGGAGCATCACCGTATTCAGGGGGCACATAGTTGTCATCGTACTCTTCTTCTTCGCCGTCTTCCATCATAACCCCTATTTCTCCGTGCCTCGTCCAAACATTATAGTGTGGCATGAAACCCTTGTAAAGCAGGTGGGTGTGGAGGATTTTCCGGTCAGAGTAAGACTTCGTATTCCCACATATAGGGCATGGACAACACATAAACCATTCTGCTTGTTTGCCTCAGCCACTTCGAGAAAATTATGCACGCCCTTAATGTACTCGGAGGTGTGTCTTGAACCGTACATCCATTGTCGGTTCATCTGTGTGCATTATATATAATTAAGTGTGTCAAAAATCATTACAGAACATCATGAATAGATAATTAAGTGACCAAATTAATAGAAGTTCATCATCACATTAAAACCAAAGTACATACATAGTTCTCATCTAACAACATAAAGCTCTGCAGAGCATCTAAATTAATTAAACCATACACTGAAACTATGTAAAACATTTCAATGCGAGAACAAATGCGATCATAATCGCAACCAATGTAACAACTGATCCAACGGCATAATGATACCAAGCCTCGGTATGAATGGCATATTTTCTAATCTTTCTAATCTTCAAGCGCATTGCATCCATCTTGATCTTGTGATCATCGACGACATCCGCAACATGCAACTCCAATATCATCTTCTCCTCCTCAATTTTTCTAATTTTTTCCTTTAACAAATTGTTTTCTTCTTCAACTAAATTTAACCTCTCGACAATAGGGTCGGTTGGAATTTCCGGTTCAACAACCTCCTAGATGAATAAAATCTATGTCACGTTGGTCGGCATAATTGTCATAAACAATAAATGAACCAATAGTTATGAAAAGATAATATATACCACATCCGAATCATAGACAGGACGAGGGCCGACGGGGGCGGATACCAAAACCATCGCACTATATAAGATGCAATAATAAAAGTAAGAAAATTATACAAGTAATCTATCTAAACATACAAATAAGAATATTTTTCCTTTCAGAAAGAAGATAAGAACAAGAGGCTCACCACGGTGGTGCCGGCGATGAGATCGGTGCGGGTGATCGACGACGTTGAAGACGGGGACGGGGCGTGACGGACCGCTAAACCTAGACAAATATGGAGGAAAATGGAGCTTGGCGGTCGAGCTTGGAGAGGAGAAACCTTAAGTAGTGTGGCTCGGGCATTCCATCGAACACCTTGTGTGCATAGGAGGTGAGCTAGAGCACCACCAAGCCCTCTCCCCCTCGGCCAGAAAAAACAGAGCAGTGTGCTCTGCTCTTGCGCGAGGGGGTATATATAGGCACCACCATTGGTCCCGGTTGGTCGCGCGAACCGGGACTAAAGGTTTGCCTTCGGTCCCGGTTCATGCCACCAACCGGGACCAATTGTGGTGGGCCAGGAGTGCGGCCCATTGGTCCCGGTTCGCCCCACCAACCGGGACCAAAAGGTCCAGACGAACCGGGACCAATGGCCCACGTGGCCCGGCCGGCCCCCGGGGCTCACGAACCGGGTCAAATGCTCCCATTGGTCCCGGTTCTGGATTGAACCGGGACTAATGGGCTGGACCGGCCTGGACCATTGCCCCCTTTTCTACTAGTGATCACAAGCACAAGATGATGATGGCCATATCATCTCACTTATGTTGATTGCATGTGATGTTTATCTTTTATGCATCTTATCTTGCTTTGATTGACGGTAGCATTATAAGATGATCTCTCACTAAATTTCAAGATAAAAGTGTTCTCCCTGAGTATGCACCGTTGCCAAAGTTCGTCGTGCCCAGACACCACGTGATGATCGGGTGTGATAAGCTCTACATCCATCTACAACGGGTGCAAGCCAGTTTTGCACACGCAGAATACTCAGGTTAAACTTGACGAGCCTAGCATATGCAGATATGACCTCGGAACACCGAGACCGAAAGGTCAAGTGTGAATCATATAGTTGATATGATCAACATAGTGATGTTCACAATTGAAAACTACTCCATTTCACGTGATGATCTGTTATGGTTTAGTTGATTTGGATCACATGATCAATTAGATGATTAGAGGGATGTCTATCTAAGTGGGAGTTCTTCAGTAATATGATTAATTGAACTTAAATTTATCATGAACTTAGTACCTGATAGTATTTTGCTTGTCTATGTTTGTTGTAGATAGATGGCCCGTGTTGTTGTTCCGTTGAATTTTAATGCGTTCCTTGAGAAAGCAAAGTTGAAAGATGATGGTAGCAATTACACGGACTGGGTCCGTAACTTGAGGATTATCCTCATTGCTGCGCAGAAGAATTACATCCTGGAAGCACCGGCCAAACCTGCTGCAGGAGCAACACCAGATGTTATGAACATCTGGCAGAGCAAAGCTGATGACTACTCGATAGTTCAGTGTGCCATGCTTTATGGCTTAGAACCGGGACTTCAACGATGTTTTGAACGTCATGGAGCATATGAGATGTTCCAGGAGTTGAAGTTAATATTTCAAGCAAATGCCCGGATTGAGAGATATGAAGTCTCCAATAAGTTCTACAGCTGCATGACGGAGTAGAATAGTTCTGTCAGTGAGCATATAGTCAGAATGTCTGGGTATAACAATCACCTGATTCAAACTGGGAGTTAATCTTCCGGATGATAGTGTCATTGACAGAATTCTACAATCACTGCCACCAAGCTACAAGAGCTTCGTGATGAACTATAATATGCAAGGGATGGATAAGAAAATTCCCGAGCTCTTCGCAATGCTAAAGGCTGCGGAGGTAGAAATCAAGAAGGAGCATCAAGTGTTGATGGTCAATAAGACCACCAGTTTCAAGAAAAAGGGCAAAGGGAAACAGAAGGGGAACTTCAAGAAGAACAACAAACAAGTTGCTGCTCAAGAGAAGAAACCCAAGTCTGGACCTAAGCCTGAGACTGAGTGCTTCTACTGCAAGCAGACTGGTCACTGGAAGCGGAACTGCCCCAAGTATTTGGCGGATAAGAGGGATGGCAAGGTGAACAAAGGTATATGTGATATACATGTTATTGATGTGTACCTTACCAGAGCTCGCAGTAGCACCTGGGTATTTGATACTGGTTCTGTTGCTAATATTTGCAACTCGAAACAGGGACTACGGATTAAGCGGACACTGGCTAAGGACGAGGTGACGATGCGCGTGGGAAATGGTTCCAAAGTCGATGTGATTGCCGTCGGCACGCTACCTCTACATCTACCTTCGGGACTAGTTTTAGACCTAAATAATTGTTATTTGGTGCCAGCGTTGAGCATGAAAATTATATTTGGATCTTGTTTGATGCGAGACGGTTATTCATTTAAATCTGAGAATAATGGTTGTTCTATTTATATGAGTAATATATCTTTTATGGTCATGCACCCTTAAAGAGTGGTCTATTTTTGATGAATCTTTATAGTAGTGATACACATATTCATAATGTTGAAGCCAAAAGATGCAAAGTTGATAATGATAGTGCAACTTATTTGTGGCACTGCCGTTTAGGTCATATTGGTATAAAGCGCATGAAGAAACTCCATACTGATGGACTTTTGGAATCACTTGATTATGAATCACTTGGTACTTGCAAACCATGCCTCATGGGCAAGATGACTAAAACGCCGTTCTCCGGAACTATGGAGCGAGCAACTGATTTGTTGGAAATCATACATACTGATGTATGTGGTCCAATGAATATTGAGGCTCGTGGCGGGTATCGTTATTTTCTCACCTTCACAGATGATTTGAGCAGATATGGGTATATCTACTTAATGAAACATAAGTCTAAAACATTTGAAAAGTTCAAAGAATTTAAGAGTGAAGTTGAAAATCATCGTAACAAGAAAATAAAGTTTCTACGATCTGATCGTGGAGGAGAATATTTGAGTTACGAGTTTGGTTTACAATTGAAGCAATGCGGAATAGTTTCGCAACTCACGCCACCCGGAACACCACAGCGTAATGGTGTGTCCGAACATCATAATCGTACTTTACTAGATATGGTGCGATCAATGATGTCTCTTACTGATTTACCGCTATCGTGTTGGGGTTATGATTTAGAGACAGCCGCATTCACGTTAAATAGGGCACCATCAAAATCCGTTGAGACGACGCCTTATGAACTGTGGTTTGGCAAGAAACCAAAGTTGTCGTTTCTTAAAGTTTGGGGTTGCGATGCTTATGTGAAAAAGCTTCAACCCGATAAGCTCGAAGCCAAATCTGAGAAATGTGTCTTCATAGGATACTCAAAGGAAACTGTTGGGTACAACTTCTATCACAGATCCAAAGTCAAGACATTTGTTGCCAAGAATGGATCCTTCCTAGAGAAGGAGTTTCTCTCGAAAGAAGTGAGTGTGAGGAAAGTAGAACTTGATGAGGTAAATGTACCTGCTCCTCTATTGGAAAATAGTTCATCACAGAAACCGGTTCTTGTGACGGCTACATAAATAAGTGAGGAAGCTAATGATGTTGATCATGAAACTTCAGATCAAGTTACTACAGAACCTCGTAGGTCAACCAGAGTAAGATCCGCACCAGAGTGGTACGGTAATCCTATTCTGGAGGTCATGTTACTTGATCATGGTAAACCTACGAACTATGAGGAAGCGATGATGAGCCCAGATTCCGCAAAATGGCTTGAGGCCATGAAATCTGAGATGGGATCCATGTATGAGAACAAAGTGTGGACTTTGGTTGACTTGCCCGATGATCGGCAAGCCATCGAGAATAAATGGATCTTCAAGAAGAAGACTGACACTGATGATAATGTTACTGTCTACAAAGCTCGACTTGTTGCGAAAGGTTTTCGACAAGTTCTAGGGGTTGACTACGATGAGACTTTCTCACCCGTTGCGATGCTTAAGTCTATGTGAATCATGTTAGCAATTGCCGCATTTTATGATTATGAAATTTGGCAAATGGATGTCAAAACTGCATTCCCGAATGGATTTCTGGAAGAAGAGTTGTATATGATGCAACCAGAAGGTTTTGTCGATCTAAAGGATGCTAACAAAGTGTGCAAGCTCCAACGATCCATTTATGGACTGGTGCAAGCCTCTCGGAGTTGGAATAAATGCTTTGATAGTGTGATCAAAGCATATGGTTTTATACAAACTTTTGGAGAAGCCTGTATTTACAAGAAAGTGAATGGGAGCTCTATAGCATTTCTAATATTATATGTGGACGACATATTATTGATTGGAAATGATATAGAATTTCTGGATAGCATAAAAGGATACTTGAATAAAAGTTTTTCTATGAAAGACCTCGGTGAAGCTGCTTACATATTGGGCATCAAGATCTATAGAGATAGATCAAGACGCTTAATTGGACTTTCACAAAGTACATACCTTGATAAAGTTTTGAAAAAGTTCAAAATGGATCAAGCAAAGAAAGGGTTCTAGCATGTAATACAAGGTGTGAAATTGAGTCAGACTCAATGCCCGACCACTGCAGAAGATAGAGAGAAAATGAAAGAAGTTCCCTATGCTTCAGCCATAGGCTCTATCATGTATGCAATGTTGTGTACCAGACCTGATGTGTGCCTTGCTATTAGTTTAGCAGGGATGTACCAAAGTAATCCAGGAGTGGATCACTGGACAACGGTCAAGAACATCCTGAAATACCTGAAAAGGACTAAGGATATGTTTCTCGTTTATGGAGGTGACAAAGAGCTAGTCGTAAATGGTTACGTCGATGCAAGCTTTGACACTGATCCGAACGATTCTAAATCGTAAACCAGATATGTGTTTATATTGAACGGTGGAGCTGTCAGTTGGTGCAGTTCTAAACAAAGCGTCATGGCGGGATCTGCATGTGAAGCGGAGTACATAGCTGCTTCGGAAGCAGCAAATGAAGGGGTCTGGATGAAGGAGTTCATATCTGATCTAGGTGTCATACCTAGTGCATCAGGTCCAATGAAAATCTTTTGTGACAATACTGGTGCAATTGCCTTGCAAAGGAATCCAGATTTCACAAGAGAATGAAGCACATAAAGAGACGCTTTAATTCCATCCGGGACCAAGTCCAGGTGGGAGACATAGAGATTTGCAAGATACATATGGATTTGAATGTTGCAGACCCGTTGACTAAGCCTCTTCCAGAATCATTACTGTGTAATCTAGATTATTATCTCTAGTGCAAGTGGGAGACTGAAGGAAATATGCCCTAGAAGCAATAATAAAGTTATTATTTATTTCCTCATATCATGATAAATGTTTATAATTCATGCTAGAATTGTATTACCCGAAAACATAATACATGTGTGAATACATAGACAAACATAGTGTCACTAGTATGCCTCAACTTGACTAGCTCGTGAATCAAAGATGGTTAAGTTTCCTAACCATAGACATGAGTTATCATTTGATTAACGGGATCACATCATTAGGAGAATGATGTGATTGACTTGACCCATTCCGTTAGCTTTGCACTTGATCGTTTAGTATGTTGCTATTGCTTTCTTCATGACTTATACATGTTCCTATGACTATGAGATTATGTAATTCCTACTTACCGGAGGAACACTTTGTGTGCTACCAAACGTCACAACGTAACTAGGTGATTATAAAGGTGCTCTACAGGTGTCTCCAAAGGTACTTGTTGAGTTGACGTATTTCAAGATTAGGATTTGTCACTCCGATTGTCGGAGAGGTATCTCTGGGCCCTCTCGGTAATGCACATCACTATAAGCCTTGCAAGCAATGTAGCTAATGAGTTAGTTACGGGATGATGCATTACGTAACGAGTAAAGAGACTTGCCGGTAACGAGATTGAAGTAGGTATTGAGATACCAACGATCGAATCTCGGGCAAGTAACATACCGATGACAAAAGGAACAACGTATGTTGTTATGCGGTTTGACCGATAAAGATCTTCGTAGAATATGTAGGAGCCAATATGAGCATCCAGGTTCCGCTATTGGTTATTGACCGAAGACGTGTCTCGGTCATGTCTACATAGTTCTCGAACCCGTAGGGTCCGCATGCTTAAAGTTAGATAACAGTTATATTATGAGTTTATGTGTTTTGATGTACCGAAGGTTGTTCGGAGTCCCGGATGTGATCACAGACATGACGAGGAGTCTTGAAATGGTCGAGACATGAAGATCGATATATTGGACGACTATATTTAGACACCGGAAAGGTTCCGGGTGAGATTGGGACAATACCGGAGCTCCGGGAGGTTATCGGAACCCCCCGGGAGGTATATGGGCTTTAGTGGAAAGGAGGGGAAAGGAGCAAGGGAGGGGGCACCCCCCCAAGCCCAATCCAAATTGGGAGGGGGGCCGGCCCACCCTTTCCTTCCTCCCTCCTTCCTCTTCCTTCCCTCTCCCTCTCCAAATAGGAAAGGGAGGAGTCCTATTCCCGGTGGGAGTAGGACTCCCCCCCTTGGGCGCGCCTCCTCCCCTTGGCCGGCCCCCTCCTCCACTCCTTTATATACGGGGGAGGGGGGCACCCCATAGACACAACAATTGATCATTGATCTCTTAGCCGTGTGCGGTGCCCCCTCCACCATAGTCCTCCTCGATAATATCGTAGCGGTGCTTAGGCGAAGCCTTGCATTGGTAGAACATCATCATCGTCACCACGCCATCGTGCTAACGGAATTCTCCCTCGACATTCGGCTGGAACGGAGTTCGAGGAACGTCATCGAGCTGAACATGTGCAAGAACTCGGAGGTGCCGTGCTTTCGGTGCTTGATCGGTCGGGCCGTGAAGATGTACGACTACATCAACCGCGTTGTGCTAACACTTCCGCTTTCGGTCTACGAGGGTACATGGACACACTCTCCCCTCTTGTTGCTATACATCACCATGATCTTGCGTGTGCGTAGGAAAATTTTGAAATTACAACGTTCCCCAACACAGATTCGCGTCAGCAAGCTCATATATAACTTCAAGATGATCTCGTTGAGCATTTGTGGTCATTTGTGGGTGTTCCGTAAGGACAACTAGAACATGTGTCCAAATAAATTGGATTCAAATTTGAATTGTTTTATTTCAAAAAATTATGTTTGGATTGTAATATTTTTTATTTCAAATTATAGTTTCAATGGAATATTAATATCTTTGAGTTACTTATGTGTCGTTTTTTTATTTCAAATTATAGTTTCAATGGAATATTTACTTTCATTATTTTCAATATTCGTTCTACACAAGAAAAACAGATAGACCCAGAAATATGGTGACTCTGGTTGGATGGCCTCCACACCATCGGTTGTCCACAGATACATCTAAATATTTTCATGGACATTTGGTGATGCCCGTTTAGTGATTCATGTTGGAGGTGCCCTTATTACTCCACAACTCAAGTAACAAAACAGGGAGCAATGCGCTCGACTTCCATACCCTGGTGTAGGTACGTGTGTGTGCCTGTATTGGTATCAGTGTAAAACAATCTCCTCCACTCACTACAACGCAAGTAAAAAAATAGGGTGCAATGCGCCCGGCTTTCATACCATTGTGTAAGTACATGTGTGTGCATGTATTGGTATCCATGTAAAAGAATCCCCCCCCCCCACACACACACACACTCAAACTAAAATGTAAAGAATCTCTCCTTTCTAAATTCATATAAATAATCACCTTAGTATATTTTTCTTTTAATAATTTAGTTGCGTGCATTCTCAATGTCTTGACTAGTTCTTGACATTGTATCGGTGCAAAGCCCATGTGTACATTCAAAAAAACATCAATGTTATAATTTGTAAGGCAGTTAAGTTATATATTTTTGGTATAATGTAGTATCAACATTTAATCTCGAAATATATCCACGAAGCGTGGGTGGTGGAGCCATGGTCGAGGTAGCCGTGCGAAGAATACCGTGGTCGATGTCGAGTCGGGGTAGCCGGTGTTGAGGAAGTCGCCGTGGAGCCGCGGGCGCAAGGAGGCGCCGAGTTAGTCATGGGCACAGTGGTGTCGAAGTAGTGGTGCGCCAGGGTAGATGATGTTGACGACGCGTCGCGCCGGGGTTGGCAACCCCGGGGACACATCATAGACGAAGGCACGCGTCGGTGTTACCAGCACCGGGCATGTGTAGACGGACGAAGACGAAGTTGACGAAAAACCGCACCAGGCTTGCCAGGCCCGGGGACACATCGTGGACGAAGGAACGCGGCGGTGTTGCCAACACCGGGATTGCGTAGACTGGGACCTGCACGAGCTGTATGCCATGTCGAAGAAGTCGGAGAGGCCAACAGAGAAGAACTCGACGACGGTTGCAGCGTCCGTCGGCGCGGGGCCAATGTCACCAACGATGGTCGGAGTAGACAAAGTGGTCGGGGTAAATGACGACGACGCTGACGACGGGCTGGTGCTGGATGAAGACGAAGGAGGTGGACGGGCGGCTGTGGCTGCTACGGGGTAGCGGCGGCGATGGCCAAAGAAAAGGAGCGGCGGCGGCCTGACGGCGGCGGCGTCGGTTTGATTAGGAGCGCGGCGGCGGTGCTCGAAGTAGGCGGAAAACCCTGACAACGTGACGAAGACCGGCGCGGACGGTGGCATTCCCGCGCCAAGGGAGACGGTGCGGCGCATACCACGGGAGGTCGACGCGCGGTGACGACGGAGTGGATCGCGGGCCGCGGCGCTACAACCCGAAGGGGCGACGCAGCGGCGACAGGAGGGTCGGGGCAACGGCGGGAAGACCATGGGGCAGCGGCGGGGACCGCAGGCCGCGACACTGCGGCCTGAAGGGGCGATGCAACAGCGGTTCGCGAGTCGGTGCAGCCGTGGGGACGGCCTCGCGGCGGCGGCGGGGACCGCGTATCGCGACACTACGGCCCGAAGGGGCGTCGCAGCGGCGACGCACGGGCCAATGCAGCCGCGAGGAGAACCACGAGTCGGGGGCGCTGCGGCCCGACGGGGCGACGCAGCGGCAGCCCAATGCTCGATCGTTGGAGAGGCGTGCTGAACTCGGGGACGATCTTCACGTGACCTGCGGAGGCGCGCATAACCGACGGGCCAGGTCAGTCGCGCAACATAGATGAGGTGGATCGCCGCGGCGAGCGGGTGATCAAGCCGATCGCGCGCGAGGTCGGGGACGCCGCTCGGTGGAGACGTGGTGGCGGCGGAGTCCGAGATGAAGCCGACGATGACGGACGGCATGAGACGTCGTGCGGACGAGCTTGTCAGCACCGGCACCCGGGCTGCCAAAGCAACACCGGCGCCGGGGCAGCGAGGCCCGAGCGACCAATGCAGCAGCGACGCCCGAGTTGAGGCAGCCGACAAGCCTGACGCAGCCATCCCGACGCAACCGAGGACGAGGCCGGCGAGGTAGACCGCCGGGCCGCCGTGCAGACGCAGCGAAGGCGGGTGATGTGGATCGATGGGCGGGCCGGCGCACGAGCGACGACTATGATTGGCCGTCGCATGGCGCATGGCCGCAGGGTCGGGGCGATGCAGGTGTCCCGATCAGAGAAGGGCGGTGACGGCCGGCGTAGGGCCACGGGCGGACCGACACGCGGACGACGGCTGGCCCTGACGGGCCGCATCGGCGCGCATGGCCGCCGGGTCGGGGGAGAGGCCGGTGGTTCGCGCCGGGGTCGAAGGAGAGGCACTCGGGGTCGACGGCGGCAGTGGGCGACGCAAACCAATCAAGAATAGATCGGAAAACCAAAAAGAAACCGCGCGATCAAGATGACCGGCGGGAGAGAGAAAACCTCGGAGCAAGGCTCAGGGAAAAGACTCTCTAGGGCAGCCGGTCAACATGACTGGCGGACGAGCCCTAGGTACGGGCGGCACGGCCCCCGGCGGCGGTCATGGAGGCCGACCGCCCCGGGGGCGGCGCGCAGGTGCGGAAGCGGCAGAGGCTAGGGTTTAGGATCGACTTGCGATATATACCATGTTAGAAGAGAGAGAGGTTTGGTGGAATAGTTTGATGTATTTCTTGAGCCTCGTGGGCATATATATATGAGAGTACAATGACCAACTTGGAGTATAAGACAAGGCAGGACAAATCCTAGTCTATCTTATGTTTCCTAATGAATCAATATTTTCAGAGAGGGAGGGCACACAGCTAGGAATCAGCATGTGTTCTACGACTTTCAGGGAGCCTACTACGCCAGAGAACGGCGTCTTCACGACAGCATACGAGCAGCCTCCCCGCTGATGGTTGTTGCCGTTGAAAAACAACCGAGTTCCTGTGCTTCCAAAGTTGCCAGCAGCACGACATGGAGAACTCCACCTCCGAGCTCACAGATGAGGCCGCCCAGGTAGCACGTCGTGCCACCGTCTGTGTCCATGCCCACCCTGCACCAAAAGGCCACCGCGAACGGGCAGCCAAAGAGCAGGTGATCGGCGGTCTCGAGAGCGGCTGAACACAGGGGGCAACCAGTCTCGTCTGCCGAGACGATGTTCTTCCTGAGCAAGACATCGCAGGAGTGGATGCGTTTCTGAACCAGGAGCCAATAGAAGAATTTCACCCTTGAGGGGGCGTGTAACCCCCAGATCGTGTCCGCGTAGCGGGCGCTCACACCCCTGAAGTGCAGGAGCCCGTACGCCGCCCTGGATGAAGAGCCCCCTTGGGGGTGTGCGTGTGACGCAGCCGGCACACGTCCGGGTTAGCTCCGCCCGTCGAGGCAGACATCAGGCCCGCCACCGCACTGAGCTCGCGGTCCTCCGCTCTGGTCAGCCGAGGGACCAGGAAGCTGGCAACGCCACGCTGACGCACCTGTCAGACGGTGACCTCCTCGTTCATGGTGTGAGAGAAGAGCGCCGGGTAGGGGGTCGGTGTCAAAACCGGCAAATCTCGGGTAGGGGGTCCCAAACTGTGCGTCTAAGGCTAATGGTAACAGGAGGCGGGGGACACAATATTTACCCAGATTTGGGCCCTCTCTGTGGAGGTAATACCCTACTTCCTGCTTGATTGATCTTGATAATATGAGTATTGCAAGAGTTGATCTAGCACGAGATCGTAGAGGCTAACCCTAGAAGCTAGCCTATGATTATGATTGTTGTTGTCCTATAGACTAAACCCTCCGGTTTATATAGACACTGGAGGGGGCTAGGGTTACAAGAGTCGGTTACAGAGAAGGAAATCTACATATCTGAATTGCCAAGCTTGCCTTCAACGTAAAGGAGAGTCCCACCCGGACACGAGACGAAGTCTTCAATCATGTATCTTCATAGTCCAACAGTCCGGCATAAGTACATAGTCCGGCTGTCCGAGGACCTCCTAATCCAGGACTGCCTCAGTAGCCCCTGAACCAGGCTTCGATGGTGATGAGTCCGACGCATAGACTGTCTTCAGCATTGCGAGGCGGGTTCCTTCTCCGAATACTCCAAAGAAGATCTTGAACACAAGGATCGTGTCTGGCTCTGCAAAAAAAATTCCACATACCACTGTAGAGAGCACAATATTCCACAAGTCTAATCTGCCGACAACTTTTTCATAGCGTGACATCACACCGCGGCCCGATCATCATGCGGACCATTTTTCTCAACCTGCTACTCCACTTCTTGCGAGGTGGTTTTATTGGCACATCTTGCCGAAGCAGAGATCGTGTCCCCTTATCACGGGATTCTCATCAATACGGGTATGGGTAACCCAACTGCGCCATTAACACGGCGCTTGGGAAATAAGCGAGTTTGCAGGGCAAGTGGCGAGGCGCAGGATCCCTGCTGCCTTTATAAGGAGATAATGACTCCCTTTTTTCACCCACTGTCGGTGTCAAAACTGACGGATCTCGGGTAGGGGGTCCCGAACTGTGCGTCTAGGCGGATGGTAACAGGAGACAAGTGACACGATGTTTTTACCCAGGTTCGGCCCTCTCGATGGAGGTAAAACCCTACTCCTGCTTGATTGATATTCATAATATGGGTAGTACAAGAGTGGATCTACCACGAGATCAAGGAGGCTAAACCCTAGAAGCTAGCCTATGGTATGATTGTTGTTCGTCCTATGGACTAAAACCCTCCGTTTTATATAGACACCGGAGAGGACTAGGGTTACACAGAGTCGGTTACAATGGTAGGAGATCTACATATCCGTATTGCCAATCTTGCCTTCCACGCCAAGGAAAGTCCCATCCGGACACGGGACGAAGTCTTCAATCTTGTATCTTCATAGTCTTGGAGTCCGGCCAATGATGATAGTTCGGCTATCCGGACACCCCCTAGTCCAGGACTCCCTCAGTAGCCCCCGAACCAGGCTTCAATGACAATGAGTCCGACGCGTATATTGTCTTTGGCGTTGCAAGGAGGGTTCTCCTCCAAATTCCATGTGCTTGCTGAATAGTGTCCGGCTTCCTCATAAATGTTGCGCTCCTCGGCTTTCACGTCCAATAATGGCCCTCTTCCACGTGTCGTATGAATGCGAAAAGCCAGGGTATTTTTACGTTTTACCCCCTAGCTGTGCGAATAAGCTGCCTATAAGAGAGGCAAGGATCTAGATCCGAATCACACCATCCTCCTTCCACGAGTACTCATCGAAGCGCCCCTGACAAAAATCCACTCCATCATGGACAGTCGACACGGCTCCTCTCGCGCTCCCAGCCCTCAGCCAGGAGATTGGAGGAGGTGTTCAGTCCCGCACAACAAGCTGGTGACGCTCCAAGCGGAGGGATACCTTCCCCTAGCCTTCATGTTTCCGGTTCGAGCCGGATTGGCCACCTACAAAGGTGGGAAGCAAGCGGAGAGCGTCCCCAATCCCTCCAAAGGAGAGCGGGTATGCTTCGTCCCTTACCTAATAAGGGGACTCGGATTTCCCATACATCCGTTTCTCCAGGGGCTCCTGGAGTTCTACGGACTCCAGCTTCACCACCTTACACCCGCCTCCATCTTGCACATTGCGGGCTTTGTAGCTCTTTGCGAGCTGTTCTTGGGCATCGAGGCCCATTTTGTGTTGTGGAAGAGATTGTTTTGCCTCGTACCCCGTTCTCACGAGGCGTCGATATATCAAGTGGGCGGAGCCAAAATATGGCGCATCGCCGGGACCGGATATCTATCCGGAACCCCGAAGAAGGCGTCCGAAGACTGGCCTTCGGAATGGTTTTATATGGAAAACGCCCCACTGCCGGACCTAGTTTGGATCGGCCTCCCGGAGTTCAGCAACGCTCCTCTGAAGAAACGCCTGAGTTGGCGCCTGCGGAGCCCTCAACGGGAGAATGATAGGAGCGTCCAATATCGGATGGGCCGGATAAAGTTACTGGCTCATTCCGGATTGACCATGATTGGAGTTATGGCCACGTGCATCATGCGAGGGGTCCAGCCGCTCCAATATAGGGGCCACCCCATGTGGGATTTCAACGGGGAGAATGATGCCACCCGTCATGGCCGCAAGGGGCCGGGGTCGGTTGCCGATCTGGTGAAGATCCTGTCCGGTTTGTACAAGGGGGAGAAAGAGGACTTCCTCCCCACGAGTCCATTGAATGGATTCTCCATGAATAACCCTCGGAGCTGGGTAAGCGGGTTTATCTATCCGATCCGTATTTCCAAAGTTGAGTGTCTTACTTTGTGATTTCGACGCAGGAACTGCGCCGAGATGTAGAGGGCATACACAGCCTGACTCCACAACCCGAGGATCCGGGACGATCCCTTGATCCGGCCTCCGAAGAGGATCCGGACATAGAGGTGGAGCTGATCGATGGGGTGTTCCACCAACTTAGCATGGACAATGCTTTGGTCGCCATTACGGCTGACTACCCCGGTTTATCTCCGGCTTCCCAGGTAACAGTGACCATAGTCTTGACATTATTACTCATCCATGCTTATTTCTGACCACCGTATACCAACGGTGCCTCGCAGGAGGGGCCTTTAAGGCGGGAAGCTGAACCCGCAGCGACTGACCAACAAGGGTCAGTTCGTCCCAGCAGGCGGAAGAGGAGTGCAGCGCGAATCGAAACGTGGCCGCAACGGTATGGCACGCCACCGTATTTAAGGGAAAGATTCCTGGGAGGTATATTAACGCTCATGACTTTTCCAGGAGAAAGAGCGCTCGCCGGACTCCGCCAGCCAGGCTGAAACGCCTGGTCCGGAGGGGGAGGCGAACACAAGGCGTGAGCCGGATGCTCCTCCAATGGAGGATGCCGACAGGCTGTCCGCCACCAGGTCTGAGGTGGAGAGTGCCATGAATCTCAGGCGCCGCCGGACAGTTCTTCGTGACACGTGTTTCTCCCCGGAGGCGTTGAATGCCTTTAATGCGGGAGACGCGCACCTCCGTGCCGCTTAAGATGGTTTAACCAGAGCCACGGAGTAGTATGTGAAGGACATACAGGTGAGGAATTTTAATAGTTATATATGCCAGTAGCCCCCGAGACTTAAAATAATTAGAATAACTGATTTAAGGAAAATTTGTTATGCAGGATCTTACGGAGAAGAATGCCCACCTGTCCCAGGAGCTTCAAGAGTGCAAGGCCCAACTTGAGGCCGCACTAGCCGCCGTAGGGGGAGCCACACAGACCCCCTCTGGTAACACATATTTCAAAAAGATAAGTGGTTTATGAAGTGCGGAGTGTGTATAAGTCTGACAATAATATTGCAGATGGTGCCGGACTAGATCCGGACAAGCAACATCTACTGCGCCAGTTGAAGGCCGGCGAGAAGGTGCTTATGAGGGTGCAGCAGGAGAGGAACAAACTCCAAGATGCCAACACCCAGCTGGGCGAAGAACTGAAAGATGTTCGGGTCCAGCTGTCTGACTCCATGAAGGAGAGTCGGCGGCTTTGTCGTGGCGTTTACAGTAAGTGCTTGAGAAAACTCTTTTGAAAGGAAGAGTTCGGCGAGGAAGTCGATTGATAGAAATGTGTCTGTAGGTGTGCTCACAGGTCGTCCTGCGGAGGAAATGCCCGGTTCAACGGGTGACCTACTTCCTGAGCTGCTGCAACTGCACGAACGTGTTCGGCAGGCGATGAGCGGCGTCGTCCAGGCCTTATGGCCGTCCGTCTCCCTACCGGAGGGTCTTGGAGGGCTTGCAGAGAAGCTTCAGGGAGCACGGCAGCGCTTCCGTCTGTGGAAGATATCGGCCTGCCGTCAAGGCGCCAGGGAGGCCTGGGCCATGGTGAAGACGCGGTACACGAAGGCTGATCCAGACCGCATGGCCGAGGTCGGACCTGTGGGGCCCGATGGGAAGGAGATCCCTGTGAGCTTAATGTACGACCAAGTAGAGTTGGCCGCGAAGTATTCCCAACGGGACTGTAAACTAGAATGCCTGTTAGATGGGATTGAAGAGGAGTACAATCAGTCAATTTGACGATGTAATTTTAAAATGACATGTAAAATGCCTTCTAGCCGGATTGTAGATTGTTTGTCTTTGCGGACCTTTTCGCTTCAACCTCTGGACCCGACAGTCCGGAGTGTGTCCGAATACCCTTACGGTTATGAAAAAACCGGGGCATGCATGGAGACCAGGTGTAGGGGTCATTAGTGCTTTATCAGACAAGTGCCCAACTAGTTATGTTATATTACATGGTTAGTAAGAAACATCTTCCAGGGAGAATAGTTCTGTTAGGGGTTCCTTTCCCTGGGAGGCATGCCCTAAAGTGCATATCCGGACTGCAAAAAGAGCAGAAAAGCATCTAGGGGCAGATAAATAAATAAGTAAGAAATCATCTTTCAAGTCACCGACCGAATATTCCCTTAAGAACGCTAGCTTTCGGCTTCACCCAGTCTGAGGTACACATCCGGCTGACCCGGCAGTAACAATCGCAGAGGTGCTCCCTTTACCTCCTAGCCGAACAATCGGGAACGTAGGGGTAAGCAGAGGAGCCAGGCAACCCAGCTTGGCCAAAACTTAAGTCATATCGATGCATATAATGGTGAATAAAAGGTACATGCGGAAGTGTGACGCATGTGTTGGGCATAAAGCCCGTATAAATAAGCTTCTGTTAAAGAAGCCCCCAGGTATAATGAGTGCAAGCAGCACGTCAAGTGTGTGCGAACAATGCGCAGATAAGCCCACAAAGGCTTTACGAAAGAAAACAAAAGGAGGAAGGAAGAGATAAACAAAAGACAGCTAAAGTCTAAAATGTGGACGGAGGAAGGAGACGAACTCTGAGTCCGGCGCTAGGCGTAGAATCTTCGGAGACGGGCTGCGTTCCATGGGTTCGGCTCGAGTCGGTTGTCCGATGCGTTTCGCAGACGGTACGCTCCGCCGGTCAGGACTTGGTCGATGATGAAGGGACATTCCCACTTGGGCTTGAGTTTGTCCCTTTTCTTGTCCGGCAGTCGTAGAACTAATTCGCCAACATTGTAAGTTTTGGCCCGTACTTCTCTGCTTTGATATCTTCGAGCTTGCTGTTGATAGAATGCGGAAAGAGCTTTTGCCACGTCGCGCTCCTTTTCTAAGGCATCCAAACTGTCCTACCGATCCAACTCGGCTTCTCTTTCTTCGTACATGCGCACGCGAGGTGAGTCGTGAATTATATCGCAGGGCAAAACTGCCTCTGCGCCGTACACCATAAAAAATGGTGTGAATCCGGTAGTACGGTTTGGCGTGGTCCACAGCTCCCAGAGTACGGAGTCGAGCTCCTCTAACCAGTGCGTGTTAGATTCCGTGAGGGACCGCACTAACCTGGGTTTGATGCCGCTCATGATTAGACCATTTGCTCGTTCGACTTGACCGTTAGTTGAGGGTGATAGACTGAAGCGTAGTCGAGCTTGATGCCCATGTTTTTGCACCAGAGTTTAACCTCGTTGGCCGTGAAGTTCGTGCCGTTATCAGTGATGATGCTGTGGGGGACGCCATAACGGTGTACTACCCCAGATATGAAGTCTATCACAGGTCCGGATTCAGCCGTTTTAACCGGCTTGGCCTCTATCCATTTGGTGAATTTGTCCACCATGACCAATAGGTATTTTTGCTTGTGGGTTCCCCCATTAAGGGGTCCAACCATGTCAAGCCCCCAGACTGCGAACGGCCAGGTGATGGGTATAGTTTTGAGGGCGGTGGGTGGCATGTGGCTTTGATTAGCAAAGAGCTGGCAACCGACGCATCGTTGGACTAAGTCCTGAGCATCTGCCCGGGCAGTCGGCCAATAAAATCCTGTACGGAAGGCCTTGCCCACAAGGGCCTGGGCTGCGGCGTGGTGCCCGCCGAGTCCGGCGTGAATTTCAGCCAGAAAATTTCGCCCTTCCTCTTCGGAGATGCACCTTTGAAGGACTCCGGTTGTGCTTTTCTTATAAAGCTCTCCCTCATGGACCTTGTAGGCTTTAGATCACCGTACCATGCAGCGGGCCTCGTTTTGGTCTTCGGGAAGTTCCTGCCTAATTAAGTAGGCTAGGAATGGTTCTATCCATGGGGCAATGACTGCCATTATTTCGTGGGCTGAAGGTGTTATTTCATTGGCTGAGCCACCGATTGTGTCAGAATGTTCAGTGTTGGGCGGTGCGGTTGGTTCCAGGTTGTTGTTTCCGGACTCCTCTTCGCAAAATACGGATGGCTTAAAAAGCCGCTCCAGGAAGATGTTTGGAGGGACGGCATCACACTTTGCGCCGATGCGTGCCAACACGTCAGCCGCCTGGTTATTATCCCGGGCTACATGGTGGAACTCGAGTCCTTCGAACTGAGATGACATTTTTAAGACGGCGTTATGGTAGGCTGCCATTTTCGGATCCTTGGCGTCAAAGTCTCCATTTACTTGGGATATTGCCAGGTTTGAATCCCCGCTCACCTCTAGGCGTTGAATGCCCATGGAGATTGCCATCCGGAGACCATGTAGAAGGGCCTCGTAAGCGGCTGCATTGTTGGAGTCTGTGTACATTATCTGAAGTACGTACTGGACTGTGTCTCCGGTTGGGGATGTCAATACGACGCCAGCCCCCAAGCCGGCCAACATTTTGGAACCGTCGAAATGCATGATCCAATTGTAGTATGCGCCGTACTCTTTAGGGAGTTCGGCTTTGGTCCATTCAGCGACGAAGTCGGCCAAAACTTGCAACTTTATAGCAAGCCGTGGTTTGTAGGTTATGTTGAATGGTAAGAGCTCAATGGCCCAATTTGCAATCCTGCCCGTCGCGTCGCGGTTGTTTATAATGTCGTTGAGAGGTACTTCGGAGGCCACTGTTATCGAACACTCTTGAAAGTAGTGTCGCAGCTTTCGGGATGCCATGAACACCACGTACGCTATCTTTTGATAATGTGGATACTGGGACTTGCCTGGAGTTAAGACAGTGGATACGTAGTACACTGGTTTTTGAAGGGGGAATTTGTGTCCTTCTGTTTCTCGTTCGACGACGAGCACCGCGCTTACAACTTGATGTGTTGCCGCGATATATAATAACATTGGTTCACCCAAGTTGGGCGCGGCCAGGACCGGATTCGTTGCCAATATGGCCTTTATTTCTTCGAGTCCGGCCGTGGCAGCATCCGTCCATTCGAAGTGTTCGGTGCGCCGGAGGAGGCGATAGAGGGGCAATGCCTTTTCTCCCAAATGGGAGATGAAGTGGCTTAGAGCCGCTACACATCCAGTCAATTTTTGTATTTGTTTGAGGTCCTTTGGGATATCCAACTGTGACAGAGCTCGGATCTTGGCTGGGTTTGCTTCAATTCCTCTACCGGATACAATGAAGCCCAAGAGCTTTCCGGCTGGTACGCCAAAAATGCATTTTTCCGGGTTGAGCTTAATGTCATATGCTCTGAGGTTGTCAAATGTGAGCCTCAAATCGTCTACTAGAGTTTCGACGTGTTTGGTCTTGACGACCACATCGTCTATGTATGCCTCCACTGTTTTGCCGATCTGGGTTGCCAGACATGTCTGAATCATGCGCTGATATGTTGCGCCTGCGTTTTTGAGCCCGAAGGGCATTGTGTTGAAGCAGAATGGTCCGTATGGAGTAATGAATGCCGTTGCGGCTTGGTCTGTTTCCGCCATCTTGATTTGATGGTATCCGAAGTATGCGTCGAGGAAGCACAATGAATTGTGCCCTACGGTAGCGTCGATGATTTGATCGATGCGGGGAAGGGGGAAAGGATCCTTTAAACAAGCCTTGTTAAGGTCTTTAAAATCGACACACAGGCGCCAGGGTTTGTCCTTTTTTGGTACCATTACCAGGTTCGCTAGCCAGTCCGGATGTTTTATGTCTCTGATGAATCCGGCTTCTAATAGTTTGGCTAGCTCCTCTCCCATTGCCTGTCTTTTGGGTTTGGAAAATCGTCGAAGAGCTTGTTTGACTGGCTTGAATCCTTTTAGGATGTTTAGGCTGTGTTCTACCAACCTGCGTGGGATTCCTGGCATATCTGAAGGGTGCCAGGCAAAGATGTCCCAATTTTCCCAAAGGAATTCTCGTAGTGCGGCGTCTACATCAGGGTTTAATTGTGCCCCAATGGAGGCCGTCTTTGTGGGGTCCGTTGGATGGACTTGGAATTTGACTATTTCGTCCGCTGGTTTAAAAGAGGTGGACTTGGATCTCTTATCGAGTATCACATCGTCCCTGTTCACCGTGGAGCGCAGCGCAGTGAGTTCCTTTGCCGCCAGGGCTTCGGATAGTGCCTCTAGGGCTAGTGCGGCTTTCTTATTTTCGGCGTGGAGTGTTGTGTCCGGATCACTGACAAGAGTGATGATTCCATTGGGCCCGGGCATTTTAAGCTTCTTGTACCCGTAATGGGGTATAACTTGAAAAATTGTCAATGCCTCTCGCCCTAATAAAGCGTGATATCCGCTGCTGAACGGGGCCACTTGGAACGTGACCTCCTCGGACCTGTAATTGTCCGGCGAGCCGAACACCACATCTAGTGTAATTTTTCATGTGCAGCGTGCTTCCCGACTAGGGATTATTCCTCTAAAGGTTGTGCTGCTTCGCTCAATGCGGCTCCAGTCTATTTCCATTTTTCGGAGGGTTTCCTCGTAGATGAGGTTTAATCCGCTGCCGCCATCCATGAGTACCTTAGTAAGACAAAAGCCGTCCAGTATTGGACTGAGGACCAATGCGGCTGGTGCTCGGGCTGTTCGGAATTTAGGTTCGTCGCTGGCGTTGAAGGTGATAGCCGTGTCGCTCCATGGATTTATTGTTGCTACTTGGTAGACTTCGGCGAGGCTGCGGAGTGTTCGTTTCCGCATATTATTTGATGCGAAAGTCTCAAAGATTGTTAATACCGTACTGGTACTGTTGGGCTGGTTTTCCGGGGCTAGAAGCTCTTCGCCACTTTAGGACACCTGCAGTAGTATCCAACATGCTCGAAGGCTATGTGTTGGGGTAGCGCCCTCTGTACTATGGATTTTACAGGGTCCGCTGAGCCATCCCTCCAGTACGGTTCCGTGCCCTTTAGGGGGGTTTTGCTTTTTGGTTTTTGTCCTAGGTGCCTGAGCATGATGCACCCTTTTGTTTCGGACTAGGGTTGTGTTCGGAGCCGGATTGTCCCAAAACTTAGTTTCGGTTTTCCAGGCACTCTCCATCGCACAATACTTTCGTACTATGGATGCCAGGTCGGCGAAGCGTGTAATTTCACGATGACTTATGGCGTTCATGATTCCCTTGTCTGTGCAATTGTTGCAGAACATTGAGATTGCGTTTTCCTCACGGCAGTCCTTTATCCTGTCCATAACCAGGACGAATCTGGCCCATTAATGATGTACTGTTTCAGTGGGCTCTTGCCGGATTTGAGATAGATCGCTTGTGTTTGGGTGGGCGGCTGGAATTAAGTCCGGAACCCTGCCCAATCTGAGGCTCAAGGGCCGAAAAGTTTCCGAATTTGGAAGCTTGGATGGCTGGATGTTGTCCAACGAATCTGGTCCGCTGCCTGACTTTAGGTTTAGTACTTGATTGACGTTCGTTCCTCCGCGGGAATCCGGCATGAAGGGATCAGGAATCCGGACATAACTGGTCTTTAATATAGAAGAAGAGTCGCCGCGTTGTTCCTCTACCACAGCAACGTGGTGGGTAGCTTGGGGAGAGTTAATCTCTCTCAGATCGGTTTTAAGCCCAATCTGATCGTAGTCTGTAGCGACTCCCAGGGCGGCGATGCGATCCAAGAGCTCGTTTACAGAAGAGAGCTCCATCGGATCCAGCTGCTCGGCGAATTCCGAGTTGAAGTGAAGATCGCTTTTGATGACCCGAGAGGTTATTGTCGGAGCGGTGGCCGAACAGGCGGTCATATGAAAACCACCTAGCCGGATAGTTTGGACGGTGGCCAAAGCTCCCTTAGCAATGGTACCTCCTTTAAAGACGGGAAGAGGCATCCTTCCTGATTGCGACGGCACAGAGGAACTCTCAATGAAAGCACCAATGTCGGTGTCAAAACCGGTGGATCTCGGGTAGGGGGTGCCGAACTGTGCGTCTAGGCGGATGGTAACAGGAGACAAGGGACACAATGTTTTTACCCAGGTTCAGGCCCTCTCGATGGAGGTAAAACCCTACTCCTGCTTGATTGATATTGATGATATGGGTAGTACAAGAGTGGATCTACCACGAGATCAAGGAGGCTAAACCCTAGAAGCTAACCTATGGTATGATTGTTGCTCGTCCGATGGACTAAAACCCTCCGGTTTATATAGACACCGGAGAGGGCTAGGGTTACACAGAGTCGGTTACAATGGTAGGAGATCTACATATCCGTATTTCCAAGCTTGCCTTCCACGCCAAGGAAAGTCCCATCCGGACACGGGACGAAGTCTTCAATCTTGTATCTTCATAGTCTTGGAGTCCGGCCAATGATGATAGTTCGGCTATCCGGACACCCCCAATCCAAGACTCCCTCACCCACGCCTTCTTCTTCCTCTGCTTATCCATTCTCTCTCGCTCGAGCTCCAGCGCCCAAGCATTCGTCTTCTCCACCCACAAAGGACCTCTGAAAATGTTCGGATCCGGAGCCGGAGGCAAGTGGATGGCCTCCACCGTCCGGGAGAAGGATGTCAAGAAACTTCGGGAGGCCAAGTACCTGGCCAAGAAGATTAGCCACCGCCTTCCGACGGCGGGACAGATTGTCCCTACTCCGGTGCGCCATGAGAGGGTTATATTCCTCCCTCAGTTTGTCCGCTGGATAGGGTTTCCCCTCCACCCATTTGTTCGCAGCATTATGTATTACTACGGGATCGATTTCTAAGATCTATCCCCCAATTCCTTCCTCAACATCTCGACATTCATCATCGTGTGCGAGGCCTTCCTCCGCATCTCTCCACACTTCGTATTATGGTTGAAGATCTTCGATGTGAAGCCCAAGGTGGTGAGTGGCGAGAACGCGGAGTGCGGAGGAGCCATGGTTAGCAAGATGCCCAACGTTACATGGCCATCGGGCACATTTAATGATTCTGTCAAAGGATGGCAACAACAGTGGTTCTATGTCACTGAGCCACGTGGCACAAAATGGGCCGCAGCTACCGAATTCCGATCCGGAGCTCCACTGCAGCTTACGTCATGGCCCAAGAAGGGCCTAAACTGGTCTTCGCCCGACGAGTTTTCGGTGCTCCAAACGCGCGTCAAGGGTATGGAAGACAAGAATATCAAACTTGTCAACGTAGTCCAGGTGATGTTAGTTCGCCGGGTTCTCCCTTGTCAACACAGGGCCTGCAATTTATGGGAATTCGACCCGGCCAAGGACCAGACCCTGCTAGAGTTCTTTGGCTCATCGCACAAAGACATCTGGAAGGTGCTCTTTAAGTCCGGAAAATCATGGCCAGCTTCGGCCGAGGACCGCGGGTACCAACTTTCCCGACCCACAAGTCCGGTAAGTCATCGTATGTTGGCAAGTCATATGTCTTATTTGCGTAATCCAAGGAAGATGCTTAATGTATTTTTCCACAATTCTCCCAGGTCTAGACGAAGAAGGCGGGGCAGATCTACTGCTCGGCCCCACTGCCAGAAGAACCATCCGTCCCGCTTCTGAGGAAGATGCTGGTCCCGGCGCCTTATAAGGCGCCGAAGAAGAAAGCCGAGAAAGAGGCCAAAGAGACCAGGGGCGGCCTTCATCGCCGAGGCACTTCGGACACAATATCTGAAGACTCTGATGCCCGCTCTTCCTCCAAGGAGGATGAGGAAGAGGAGGAAAACCAATCCCACCCCCCCCCCCCCCCGCGAGGGGAAGAAAGAAAAGGACGACCTCCACACATTTGGAGGCTGAGTCGCCCAAGAAGGGTAAGACTCCCCTCCCGGAGGAATCCACCACTGCCGCCGACAGCAGCCCGGAGTGGGATCCCAGGGTCCAGCCCCTGGTGAAATCATAAGTATATGAAGCCCGGACATGTTCATGTATCCAGACTCACTATCGTGCAGCGTTTAACGCATTGCACCATGTCTTTTTTTTTTGCAGTCCGGCCAGGTCTCGCACCAAACAATCCTCATCAGGGGATTCACTGGGCTCGGACGCTATGGATAGCGGGACACCCCTGGCGGCCCCCTCCCCCAAACACCTGGATGACACCGGGGTATTGCTACGTCTTGAGCTTGCGTTGGTTTTCCTTGAAGAGAAAAGGGTGATGCAGCAATAGTAGCGTAAGTATTTCCCTCAGTTTTTGAGAAACAAGGTATCGATCCAGTAGGAGGCTCCTCAAAAGTCCCACGCACCTACAAAAACAAACCAAGAACTCGCAACCAACGCAATAAAGGGGTTGTCAATCCCTTCAGGGCCACTTGCGAAAGTGAGATCTGATAGATATAGTATGATAATATAAATATATTTTTGGTATTTTACATTTTAGATGCAAAAAGTAAAGATGCAAATAAAAGTAGATTGAAAGCAAATATGATAAGAGATAGACCCGGGGGCCATAGGTTTCACTAGAGGCTTCTCTCAAGATAGCATAAGTATTACGGTGGGTGAACAAATTACTGTCGAGCAATTGATAGAAAAGCGAATAATTATGAGATTATCTAGGCATGATCATGTATATAGGCATCACGTCCGCAACAAGTAGGCCGACTCCTGCCTGCATCTACTACTATTACTCCACACATCGACCGACTCCTGCCTGCATCTAGAGTATTAAGTTCATAAGAACAGAGTAACGCCTTAAGCAAGCTGACATGATGTAGAGGGATAAACTCATGCAATATGATATAAACCCCATCTTTTTATCCTCGATGGCAACAATACAATACGTGCCTTGCAACCCTTTCTGTCACTGGGTAAGGACACCAAAAGATTGAACCCAAAGCTAAGCACTTCTCCCATGGCAAGAAAGATCAATCTATTAGGCCAAACCAAAATGATAATTCAAAGAGACTTGCAAAGATAACTCAATCATACATAAAAGAATTCAGAGGAGATTCAAATATTACTCATAGATAAACTTGATCATAAACCCACAATTCATCGGATCTCGAAAAACACACCGCAAAAAGAGATTACATCGAATAGATCTCCACAAGAGAGGGGGAGAACATTGTATTGAGATCCAAAAGAGAGAAGAATCCATCTTGGTAATAACTATGGACCCGAAGGTCTGTGGTAAACTACTCACAACTCATCGGAAGGGCTATGGTGTTGATGTAGAAGCCCTCCGTGGTGGATGCCCCCTCCGGCAGAACGCCGGCGACGGCTCCAAGATGGGATCTCGCGGATACAGAAGGTTACGGCGGTGGAAATTGTGTTTCGAGTGCTCCCTGGATGTTTTCCGGGTACGTAGGCTTATAAAGGAGGAAGAAGTACGTCGGTGGCCGCCCGAGGGGCCCATGAGACAGGGGGGTGCGCCCTATAGGGGGGCGCCCTCCTATCTCGTGGAGGCCTTGGATGCTTCTTGACTTGCACTCCAAGTCCTCTGGATCACGTTCGCTCCAAAAATCATGCTCCCGAAGGTTTCATTCCGTTTGGACTCCATTTGATATTCCTTTTCTTCGAAATACTGAAATAGGCAAAAAAACAGCAATACGGGCTGGGCCTCCGGTTAATAGGTTAGTCCCAAAAATGATATAAATGTGTAAAATAAAGCCCATAAACATCCAAAAGGGGTAATATAATAGCATGGAACAATCAAAAATTATAGATACGTTGGAGACGTATCAAGCATCCCCAGACTTAATTCCTGCTCGTCCTCGAGTAGGTAAATGATAAAAACAGAATTTTTGATGTGAAATGCTACCTAGCATAATTCTTAATGTAATTTTCTTTATTGTGGCATGAATGTTCAGGTCCAAATGATGCAAAATAAAAGTTCATATTAACATGAAAATAGTGATACTTCAAGCATACTAATCAAAGTAATCATGTCTTCTCAAAATAACATGGTCAAAGAAAGTTATCCCTACAAAATCATATTGTCTGACTGTTGCTCTATCTTCATCACACAAAGTATTTAATCATGCACAATCCCGATGACAAGCCAAGCAATTGTTTCATACTTTAATAATCTCAAACTCTTTCAACTTTCACGCAATACATGAGCGTGAGCCATGGACATAGCACTATATGTGGAATAGAATGGTGGTTGTGGAGAAGACAAAAAGGAGACGATAGTCTCACATCAACTAGGCATATCAACGGGCTATGGAGATGCCCATTAATAGATATCAATGTGAGTGAGTAGGGATTGCCATGCAACGTATGCACTAGAGCTATAAATATATGAAAGCTCAACAAAAGAAACTAAGTGGGTGTTCATCCAACTTGCTTGCTCACGAAGACCTAGGGTACTTTTGAGGAAGCCCATCATTGGAATATACAATCCAAGTTCTATAATGAAAAATTCCCACTAGTATATGAAAGTGACAACATATGAGACTCTCTATCATGAAGATCATGGTGCTACTTTGAAGCACAAGTGTGGAAAAAGAGATAGTAGCATTGTCCCTTCTCTCTTTTTCTCTCATTTTATTTTTTTCTTCTTTTTTTCTTTGGCCTTCTTTTTTTGTTCTTTTTGGCCTTTCTCTTTTTTTTTCTCTTTTTTTTCTTTTTTTCTTTTCGTAAAGTCCGAAGTCTCATCCCGATTTGTGGGGGAATCATAGTCTTCATCATCCTTTCCTTACTAGGACAATGCTCTAATAATGAAGATCATCACACTTTTATGGATTTACAACTCAAGAATTACAACTCAAAGCTAGAACAAGATATGACTCTATATGAATGCCTCTGGCGGTGTACCGGGATATGCAATGAATCAAGAGTGACATGTATGAAAATTATGAAGGTGGCCTTGCCACAAATACAATGTCAACTACATGATCATGCAAAGAGCAATATGACAAAAGTAATGTGTGTCATATGAACGGAAGGGTGGAAAGTTGCATGGCAATATATCTCGGAATGGCTATGAAAATGCCATAGTAGGTAGGTATGGTGGCTGTTTTGAGGAAAGTATATGGTGGGTGTATGGTACCGGCGAAAGTTGCACGGTTCAAGAGAGGCTAGCAATGATGGAAAGGTGAAGTGCGTATAATCCATGGACTCAACATTAGTCAAAAGAACTCATATACTTGTTGCAAAAATCTAGAAGTCATCAAAAACCAAAGCACTACGTGCATGCTCCTAGGGAGATAGATTGGTACGAAAAGACCATCGCTTGTCCCCGACCGCCACTCATAAGGAAGACAATCAATAAATAAAATTGTGCTCCAACTTCATCACAAAGCGGTTCACCATACGTGCATGCTACGGGAATCACAACCCTCAACACAAATATTTTTCATAATCACCTCAACTAGCATGACTCTAATATCACTATCTCCATATTTCAAAACAATTATCAAGCATCATATTGATCATAGCATCCAATTCTTTTTCTATGATTGTTTTTATTATACCCAACTTGGATGCTCATCATTCTAGGACCAACTTTGTAACCGTAGCAAATACCATGCTGTTCTAAAAGACTCTCAAAAAGATATAAGTGAAGCATGAGAGACTAGCAATTTCTTCAAAATTAAGACACCACCGTGCTCTAAAAAATATAAGTGAAGCACTAGAGCAAAAACTATCAAGCTCAAAAGATATAAGTGAAGCACATAGAGTATTCTAGAAAATTTTAATCAAATAGGATTCTCCCAAAAAGGTGTGTACAGCAAGGATGATTGTGGTAAACTAAAAAGCAAAGACTAATATAATACACAACGCTCCAAGCAAAACACATATCATGTGGCGAATAAAAATATAGCTCCAAGTAAAGTTACCAATGAACGAAGACGAAAGAGGGGATGCCTTCCCGGGGCATCCCCAAGATTAGGATTTTGGCTATCTTTGAATATCTTGGGGTGCCATGGGCATCCCCAAGCTTAGGCTCTTGCCACTCCTTATTCCATAGTTCATAAAAGCTTTACCCAAAACTTGAAAACTTCACAACACAAAACTCAACAGGAAATCTTATAAGCTCCGTTAGTGAAAGAAAACAAAACCACCACATAAGGTACTGTGAACTCATTCTTTATTTATTTTGGTATTAAACCTACTGTATTCCAACTTCTCTATGGTTTATAAACTATTTTACTAGCCATAGATACATCAAAATAAGCAAACAACACACGAAAAACAGAATCTGTCAAAAACAGAACAGTATGTAGCAATCTGTAACTAACGCAAACTTCTGGAACTCTAAAAATCCTACCAAAATAGGACGTACTGGAAAATTTGTTTATTGATCAGAAGCAAAAAGAATCAATGCAAAAACGCGTTTTTGTGATTTATTGAATTTTTTCTCGTGAGCGCAAAGTTTCTATTTTTCAGCAGAATCAAATCAACTATCATCATAGTTTAACCTATAGGTTCTACTTGGCACAAACACTAATTAAAAGATAAAAACACGTCTAACAGAAAGTATATGCAAAATTTATTGAATAACAGCAAGGAAAAAAATATTGGGTTGTCTCCCAACAAGCGCTTATCTTTAAAGCCTTTTTAGCTAGGCATTGATAATTTTAATGATGCTCACATGAAAGACAAGAATTGAAGCACAAAGAGAGCATCATAAAACACGTGATAAAAACATCTAAGTCTAACATACTTCCTATGCATAGGAATTTTATAAGCAAAAAATTATCATAGCAAGCAAAAACTAGCATATGCAAGGAAGAAGAAAGAGACGATAGCAATCTCAACATGACGAGAGGTGAGGGAGTCCTGGACTAGGGGGTGTCCGGACAGCCGGACTATCATCGTCCGCCGGACTCCAAGACTACAAAGATACAAGATTGAAGACTCCGTCCCGTGTCCGGATGGGACTTTCCTTGGCGTGGAAGGAAAGCTTGGCGATACGGATATGTAGATCTCCTACCATTGTAACCGACTCTGTGTAACCCTAGCCTTCTCCGATGTCTATATAAACCGGAGGGCTTTAGTCCGTAGGACACAACATACATTACAACAATCATACCATAGGCTAGCTTTAGGGTTTAGCCTCCTTGATCTCGTGTTAGATCCACTCTTGTACTACCCATATCATCAATATTAATCAAGCAGGACATAGGGTTTTACCTCCATCAAAAGGGCCCGAACTTGGGTAAAACATCGTGTCCCTTGTCTCCTATTACCATCCGCCTAGACGCACAGTTCGGGACCCCCTACCCGAGATCCGCCGGTTTTGACACCGACATTGGTGCTTTCATTGAGAGTTCCTCTGTGTTGTCACCGATAGGAAGGATGCCTCCACCCGTCTTCAAGGATGGTGTTTTCGCCAAAGGGGCCTTGGCCGCCAGCCAAACTATCCGGCTAGGTGGTTTTCTTATGACCGCCTATTCGGCCACTGCTTCGACAATGACTTCTCGAGTCGTCAAAAGCAATCTCCACGTCAGCTCAGAATTCGCCGAGCGGCTGGATCCGATAGAGCTCTCGTCTGTCAACGAACTCTTGGATCGCATTGCCGCCCTGGGAGTCGCTACGGACTACAATCAGATTGGGCTTAGAACCGATCTGAGAGAGATTAACTCTCCCCAGGTCACCCACCACGTCGCAGTGGTAGAGGAACAATGCGACGACTTTTCTCCAGTATTAAAAACTAGACATGTCCGGGCTCCCGAACCCTCCACGCCGGATTCCCGCGGAGGAACGGAATTCGATCGAGCACTGAACTTAAAGTCAGGCATCGGGCCGGACTCGCTGGACAACGTCCAGCAATCCAAGCTTCCAAAATTGGAAACTTCACGGCCTTTAAGCCCCGAGATGGGTAGGGATCCGGAATTTATTCCACCCACCCGCCCAGACATATGCGATCTATCCCTAATACAGCAAGAGCCCGCTGAAACAGTACATCACTACTGGGCCCGATTCCTCCTGGTCATGGACAGGATAAAGGACTGCCGAGAGGAAAATGCAATTTCAATCTTTTGCAATAATTGCACGGACAAGGGAATATTGAACGCCATCGGCCGTCGTAAAATCACACGCTTCACCGATCTGGTGTCCATAGTACGAAAATACTGTGCGATGGAGAGTTTTCGGAAAACCGAAAATCAGTTTTGGGACAATCCGGCCCCGAATACAACCCTAGTCCGCAACAAAAGGGTGCATCATACTCAGGCCCCAGATACAAAAACCAAAAAGCAAAAACCCCATAAAGGGCACGAAACCGTACTGGAGGGATGGCTCAGCGGACCCTGTAAGCTTCATAGTATAGAGGGCGCCGTCCCAACACATAACCTTCGAGCATGTTGGATATTACGGCAGGTAGCCAAAAGTGGCGAGGAGCTTCTAGCCCCGGAAAACCACTCCAACAATACCGGTACGGTATCAACAGTCTTCGAGACCTTCGCATCGAATAATATGCGAAAACGAACAATCCGCGGCCTCGCCGAAGTCTACCAAGTAGCAACAGCAAATCCATGGAGCGACACAGCCATCACCTTCAACGCCAGCGACGAACCTAAATTCCGAACAGCCCGAGCACCAGTCGCACTGGTGCTTAGTCCCATAGTGGACGGCTTTCGACTTACAAAGGTCGTCATGGATGGCGGCAGCGGACTAAACTTCATCTACGAGGAAACTCTTCAGAAAATGGAAATAGACTGGAGCCGTATTGAGCGAAGCAGCACAACCTTCAGAGGAATAATCCCTAGCCGGGAAGCGCGCTGCACCGGAAAAATCACACCCGATGTGGTGTTCGGCTCGCCAGACAATTACAGATCCGAAGAAGTCACGTTCCAAGTGGTTCAACAGCGGATATCACGCTATATTAGGACGAGAGGCATTCACAATTTTTCAAGCCGTACCCCATTACGGGTACATGAAGCTCAAAATGCCTGGGCCCGGCGGAATAATCACTCTCGCTAGTGATCCGGACATAACACTCCGCGCCGAAAACAAGACAGCCGCACTAGCCCTAGAGGCACTATCCAAAGCCCTAGCGGCAGAAGAACTCACCGCGCTACGCTCTACGGTGAACAGGGACGATGTGATACTCGATAAAAGATCCAAGTCCACCTCCTTCAAACCAGCAGATGAAATAGTAAAATTCCAGGTCCATCCAATGGACCCAACAAAAACGGCCTCCATTGGGGCACAATTGAACCCCGAAGTAGAAGCCGCACTGCGCGAATTCCTTCGGGAAAATTGGGACATTTTCGCCTGGCATCCTTCGGATATGCCCGGAATCCCACACAGGTTGGCAGAACACAGCCTAAACATCCTAAAAGGATTCAAGCCAGTCAAACAGGCTCTTCGACGATTTTCCGAACCCAAAAGGCAGGCAATGGGAGAAGAGCTAGCCAAACTATTGGAAGCCGGATTCATCAGAGATATCAAACATCCGGATTGGCTAGCAAATCTGGTAATGGTACCAAAGAAGGACAAATCCTGGCACCGATGCGTCGATTTTAAAGACCTCAATAAGGCTTGCCCAAAGGATCCCTTCCCCCTCCCCCGCATCGACCAAATTATCGATGCTACCGCAGGGCACGATTCGTTGTGCTTCCTTGACGCATACTCCGGCTATCATCAAATCAAGATGGCGGAAGCAGATCAATCCGCAACGGCATTCATCACTCCATACAGACCATTCTGCTTCAACACGATGCCCTTCAGACTTAAAAACGTCGGCGCAACATATCAGCGCATGATTCAAACATGTCTGGCTACCCAGATCGGCAAAACAGTCGAGGCATACGTAGACGACGTAGTCGTCAAAACCAAACACGTCGAAACTCTAGTAGACGACTTGAGGCTCACATTCGACAACCTCAGAGCATATGACATCAACCTGAATCCGGAAAAATGCATTTACGGCGTACCAGCCGGAAAGCTGCTGGGCTTCATTGTATCCGGTAGAGGAATTGAAGCAAACCCGGCCAAGATCCGAGCTCTGTCACAGTTGGATATTCCAAAAGACCTCAAGCAGATACAAAAATTGACCGGATGCGTGGCAGCTCTAAGCCGTTTTATCTCCCGCTTGGGAGAAAAGGCACTGCCCCTTTATCGCCTCCTTAGGCGCACCGAACACTTCGAGTGGACGGATGCTGCCACTGCCGGACTCAAAGAAATAAAGGCCATATTGGCAACAAATCCGGTCCTAGCCGCGCCAAACCTAGGCGAACCCATGTTGTTATACATCGCAGCAACACATCAAGTTGTAAGCGCGGTACTCGTCGTTGAACGAGAGACAGAAGGGCATAAATTCCCTCTTCAAAAACCAGTGTACTACGTATCCACTGTGTTAACCCCCTGCAAGTCCCGTTACCCGCACTATCAAAAGATAGCGTACGCGGTGTTCATGGCATCCCGGAAGCTCCGACACTACTTTCAAGAGTGTTCGATAACAGTGGCCTCTGAAGTACCACTCAATGACATTATAAACAACCGCGACGCAACGGGCAGGATTGCAAAATGGGCCATTGAGCTCCTACCATTCGACATAACCTACAAGCCTCGGCGATCTATAAAGTCACAAGTTTTGGCTGACTTTGTCGCTGAATGGACCGAAGCCGAACTCCCTAAAGAGTACGGCGCATACTCCAATTGGACTATGCACTTCGACGGCTCCAAAATGTTGGTCGGACTGGGGGCTGGCGTCGTCCTGACGTCCCCAACCGGGGACACAGTCCAATACGTACTTCAAATAATGTACACGGACTCCAACAACGCAGCCGAATACGAGGCCCTCCTACATGGTCTCCGGATGGCAATCTCCATGGGCATTCAGCGCCTACAGGTGCGCGGGGATTCAAACCTTGCAATATCCCAAATAAACGGAGACTTTGACGCCAAGGTTCCGAAAATGGCAGCATATCGCAACGCTGTCCTAAAAATGTCAGCTCGGTTTGAAGGACTTGAATTCCATCACGTAGCCTGGGATAATAACCAAGCAGCCGACGTACTGGCGCGCATCGGTGCAAAATGTGATGCTGTCCCTCCAAATATCTTCCTGGGACGGCTCTTCAAGCCGTCCGTACTATGGGAAGGGGAGACTGGAAATGACAAACCGGAAACAACCGCGCCAACCGGCGATTCAGCCGATGACATAACACCTTCCGCCCACGACATAATGGCAGTAATCGCCCCGTGGACAGAACCATTCCTAGCCTACTTGCTTAGGCAGGAACTCCCCGAAGACCAAAATGAGGCCCGCTGCATAGTCCGGCGATCGGAAGCCTACAAGGTCCACAAGGGATAACTTTATAAGAAAAGTACATCCGGAGTCCTTCAAAGGTGTATCTCCGAAGAGGAAGGGCGAAACCTCCTGGCTGAAATTCATGCCGGACTAGGTGGACACCACGCAGCAGCCCGGGCCCTTGTAGGAAAGGCATTCCGTACAAGATTTTATTGGCCGACGGCCCGGGCAGATGCCCAGGACTTAGTCCAGAGATGCGTCGGTTGTCAGCTCTTTGCTAATCAGAGCCATATGCCACCCACCGCCCTCAAAACTATACCCATTACCTGGCCGTTCGCGGTATGGGGGCTTGATATGGTTGGACCCCTTAAAGGGGGAACCCACAAGCAAAGGTACCTATTGGTCATGGTGGATAAATTCACCAAATGGATAGAGGCCAAACTGGTCAAAACGGCAGAGTCCGGACCAGTGATAGACTTTATATCCGGGGTCGTACACCGTTGCGGTGTCCCCCACAGCATCATCACCGACAACGGCATGAACTTCACGGCCGACGAGGTTAAGTCATGGTGCAAAAATATGGGCATTAAGCTCGACTACGCTTCAGTCTATCACCCTCAAACCAACGGTCAAGTGGAACGAGCAAATGGTCTAATAATGAGCGGCATTAAACCCAGACTAGTGCGGTTACTTACAAAATCCGACACGCACTGGGTAGAGGAGCTCGACTCCGTACTCTGGGGGCTGCGGACAACGCCTAACCGTACTACCGGATTCACACCATTTTTTATGGTATACAGCACAGAGGCGGTCTTGCCCTGCGACATCATTCATGACTCACCTCGAGTGCGCATGTACGAAGAACGAGAAGCCGAGCTGGATCGGCAGGACAGCTTGGACGCATTGGAGGAGGAGCGCGACGTCGCCAAGGCTCGTTTCGCATTTTATCAGCAACAGGCCCGAGGATATCAAAGCAGAGAAGTACGGGCCAAGACTTATAACATTGGCGAACTAGTTCTACGCCTGCCGGACAAGAAAAAGGACAATCTCAAGCCCAAATGGGAGGGCCCCTTCATCATCGACCAAGTCCTGACCGGCGGGGCGTACCGTCTGCGAAATGCATCGGACAACCGACTCGAGCCGAACCCATGGAACGCAGCCCGCCTCCGAAGATTCTACGCCTAGCGCCGGACTAAGAGTTCGTCCCCTTCCCCCGTCCAAATCTTTTACACTCCAGTTGCACTTCGTTTCTCTTTCTTCTCTTAATCTTTCTTCATAAAAGGCCCTTAAGGGCCCACTTGCGCATTGTTCGCACACACTTGATGTGCCATCCGCACTCATTATACCTGGGGGCTTCTTTTCAAGAAGCTCAATTGTAAGGGCTTCATGCCTAGCACATGTGTCAAGCTTCCACATGTACCTTTTACTCACCATTATATGCATCGATATGACTTAAGTTTTGGCCAAGCTGGGTTGCCTGGCTCCTGTGCTTACCCCTACGTTCCCGATTGTTCGGCTAGGAGGTAAAGGGGGCACCTCTGCGATTGTTACTGCCGGGTCAGCCGGATGTGTACCTCAGACTGGGTGAAGCCGAAAGCTAGCGTTCTTAAGGGAATATTCGGTTGGTGACTTGAAAGATGATTTTCTTTTACCCATCTGTTTATCTGCCCCCAGATGTTTTTCTGCTTTTTTCGCAGTCCGGACATGCACTTTAAGGCATGCCTCCCAGGGAAAGGAACCCTTAATGGAACTATTCTCCCTGGAAGATGTTTCTTACTAACCATGTAATATAACATAACTAGTTGGGCACTTGTCTGATAAAGCACTAATGACCCCTACGCCTGGTCTCCATGCATACCCCGGTTGTTCCTTAACCAAAAAGGTATTCAGACACACTCCGGACTCTAGGGTCCCGAGGTCGAAGCGAAAAGGTCGGCAAAGACAAACGATCTACAATCCGGCTAGAAGGCATTTCACATGTCATTTTAAAATACATTGTCAAATTTACTGATTGTATTCCTCCTCAATCCCGTCTAACAGGCTGTCTAACTTACAATCCCGTTGGGAAAATTTAGCAGCCAACTCTACTTGGCTGTATACTAAACTCACAGGGATCTCCTTCCCATCGGGCCCCACCGGTCCAACTTCGGCCATGTGGTTGGGATCCGCCTTCTTGTACCGCATCTTCACCATGGCCCAAGCCTCCCTGGCACCCTGGCGGCAGGCCGAAATCTTCCATAAACGGAAGCGCTGCTGCACTCCCTGGAGTTTCTCCGCAAGCTCCCCAAGGCCCTCGGGTAGGGAGATGACTGGCCATAATGCCTGGACGACGCCGCTCATCGCCTACCGAACTCGTTCGAGCAGTTGCAACAGCTCGGGAAGTTGATCACCCGTCGATACGAACCACCGGTATGTTACTAAGCTCGAGAACAATCTTGCTTTTCAGGGCAAGACGATATGATCAATAGAGCAAAGATTTGAAATAATCCTAACTCATCGATCGAGGAGTGAACCAGGAGAATGGACTAGGTAGCACGATCAATCTTAGAATGATGATTCAATAACCAACACACTAAGAATGAAATTATTGTCCTTTAACTACCCAGCAACGAGGTTGCTAGGCGTATTGATTTCACACATCACAATTCATTTGTCGGTATTCCGATTGCATCAACACGAAGACCGAGGAATGACTAATGATGGCAAGAAGTATCACTGTACCAAGAGTTCATAGGATGGTGTGCAATTCCTATAACAATCCCAATATAAAGATGGTAATACTCCAAGGTAGAACAGAACAAAAGCTGGATTAGCAATTTGATCTGCAGAGCACAACTTCTTTGACCCAATCCTGGATATGGAAGAGGTACTGGAGTTTGTTTCTCCTAGTCATTCTGCGATAGAATGGCTTGACGGACCACAAGAGTAATAGGCATCGATAAACGAACGCAGCATACTCTTGACTATCAATTGATAGACGAAGGTCAGTAGACAACTAAAGAGGGACAACTCAAAGGAACATATAACTTTCTGAGTTGTGGATGCATAAATTAGTATGTCGAACCAAGTTCAACATATTTCTTCCGGATAACCCATGCAGAAAGGTTGAGCTGGCAGAGTCACAATATAGCATGGAGAACTCATCGAGAGCACTCTTGCTGTCATCTTTTGGTTCAGAAGAACTCCTGCCAAGGATGGTTCATGGTAATTGGAAGAAGGATGTACCACAAACCTCGAGGACTATCGCAAAGGTTACTAATAACCTAAAGGAACTAGCAAACACTATCAACATGAAGTAAGTAGAGTGAATCTCGGGTTCAAGAACCCAGGAACAGAATACCTACTACTAAGTAGCATCACGGAATGCTTTCGAGAATAAAGGCCAGAATCATCGCACTGGGACACAAATCATGGCTAGATTACTAGAGGATCCCCTAGGACACCTAGGGTCATAATGATAATTCCAACATATATGTCGAGGCAATAGAATACCTCAACTCAGCAATTAGTGTGATTAACCTGGCCCAAAGGAACAATAAAAACCAGAGGGAAAGGGTTTGCAAGTGCATCAGATTGTTTAGAAACCTGGGATGACTCGGACAGCATAACGGATGTAATTGCTCAGAAAAGATTTGAGACATACTACAAAATGGTGGCATAACCACTCAGAAGCACAATATCAAGGTCTCGAGATCAACAATAATCATACAGAAGTAGTAGGAACTGAAACGAGGCTTAAGTCCAACAATCTTATAAGTCTACTGATTAGCAACACGTGATCCTAATAGAAAGAAGAGATAGCCTAGTTCTTAATCCCCGTAGAAGAGAAGATGATGACTCAGATCAGAAGGCCATGAGGTATAAGGAGTAAAAAGAGCCTTACATTCCATCCCACAATCAATTCCCCTACATATAACTAAAGAATTTCTAGACTCAACTTCGACCAGTTTGGCTTGGTAATCCTACAGGCAGTCAAGCTCTGATACCAACGCTGTCAGGACCCCGACTCAATGCCACATCGATCTAGCATGTAACACCTCATATCACTTTGCGGCCTCACGCACGGTATTCCCACGGGTGTCGCCTTACCTTTGCCCGGGACCGTTTACGTCTTTTGGCACACGTATATGATAGTGTCGCTAGCATCCATATGATAAGGAGCCCGGGCTGACATGGCTAGTCGTAAACCCAAAGTGGCACAAACTTACAGGGACAGGCATCCATGACCCAACATCGAACGTGTCGGTCATCAGCGAGTGAATCCAGGCTGTAGCACTGGGCTAGCAGGACTCCGGTGAACCGGGCTGTAGCGGGCTAACAGGACTCTGGTATTCATCGCGTGACATTTCCCCGAAGGGACAGACACAGGAACGAAGAAGGACACATGCCGGCCAGCCTAAGTGTTCCGGAGCAGTAGCAAGCTACCATGGCTCAGTGGAAACACTAGGAGACATTTCCCGGTAAGAGAGGCTACTAAGAATAAACAACTAGGTTGTCAGATCCCACACATACCAAGAATTTCAATAATATACACACAATATGCTCGATATGTGCAAATACAACATGGCATCACAACATGACTCTACAACTCAAGTATTTTATTCAATAGGCTCTGAGGAGTGAGATATTACAAACATGGGTCTCATGACCCAACATTCAGAGCATTCAAGTCAAAGCACAAGCGGAAGCTATCATGTCTGGGTACAGACATCTATAACTGAAAAAGGCTGAGAAGCCTGACTATCTACCAAATCCTGCCGAGGCACAAGACCGTAGCTGAGGTAACAAGCTAAATGTCGAAGTCCACGTGGAACTATTAGTGAGACCGAAGTCTCTCTGCAAAAACATAAAATAGGCAAACGTGAGTACAAATGTACCCAGCAAGACTTACATCAGAACTAACTACCTATGCATCATTATCAACAAGGGGATGGTGGGGTTTAACTGCAGCAAGCCAGCTTTGACTCGGTGGCTATCCTGAACTACGCCTGCAAGTAACTCTTTTGAGGTGGCGTACACGAGTCCACATATTCACCATATCAATACACCACTATGGATCCGCTCCCGTCTCCCTACGAGAACGCCATCCATAGCACTCACGCTTATCTTGCGTATTTTAGAGTATCCACTTTCACTTGTCTATGAACTGATATAAGCAACCCAGAAGTCCTTTTCCACGGACATGGCTATTCGAATAGATGATGTTAACCCTGCAGGGGTGTACTTCTTCATACATGTTTCCACCACTTAGCGTCTGCACACGACATGTGCTCGGCAGACTTCAAGCGAAAGCCGACGTGGGTGTAGACCACGACCTACCTAAACACTCAAGTCTCTAGTCCAGGTTTATCGCCTATTCGGGTTCCATCCATGAGGAGATCCGGCCGGAGTTTTGCTCACAGCCCCAAACGATGTGAACAGGGTTCCGTGACACCAAACGGGCGCCCGGTATACCCGGCCACGTGCCTACCGCATCACAGCCCACCCCTACAGTCAGCGCTGTCCACGGCCTCCAGCATACTACAAACACCAGAAACTACTTGCAACTCCTGGACAGAGGACAAGGGTGAATAAGAAGTCGAGCGGGGTCATATTTCAGGGCCCAATGTATGGTAGTAGCTGAATCATGGATCACAAACACAGAACTCAGTTCCTGAGGACGGCTTCAATGAGACAACCCACCATGTACTCCTACATGGCCTCTCACCGATACCTTTTACCAAATCGTGTTCACACACTTAGCTCACACATAGTAGGACATGTTCACACACCTCTGATTCATCCCCGATGAATCAGACCTGACTCAACTCTAAGCAGTAGCAGGCATGACAAACAAGCATGAATGAGTAGGCACATCAGGGCTCAAACAACTCCTACTCATGCTAGTGGGTTTCATCTATTTACTGTGGCAATGACAGGTCATGCAAAGGATAAAGGGGTTCAACTACCGCAACAGGTAACAGATGAAATGATGTTGTCCTAATGCAGTAAAAGAGAGCAGGAGTGAGAGAGTGGGATTTTATCGGAATGAACAAGGGGGTTTTGCTTGCCTGGCACTTCTGAAGATAACATTGAGTCTTCATCAGTGTCAACGATCACATCATCGGTATCACGTCTATCGAGAGGGGACAAATACCGGCAACACAGAAGGGAACACAATCAATGCAATGCACAATATGATGCATGATCATGACATGGCAAAATGAATGTGTTTTGGGCTAATGCAACTAGCAACAGATTAAATGAAGTTGGTTTGAATACAAGATTCAAATTCAAACTCCATATGTGATTATTCAAATGCCATTTAATTGATTTGTGCTAAATAGCAGCTATAAGTTGTTCTAACATGCATGAAAATGGTACAGATGGATTCCTTGAATTTTTCTAATAATTTTTCATATATAAATTATTTAATTTGGAGTTACGGTTGAATTTCTATGATTTTTAGAAGTTTATACAAATTTCTGGAATTTTCTGAATAAAAATAAATCCAGAAAACATTACTGCGTCATCCTGACGTCATGATGACGTCAGCAGGTCAACGTGGCACAGTCCAGTCAAACCCTGACCTGTGGGTCCCGAGTGTCAATGTCTAACTAAACTAACCTAGCTTAGTTAATACTAACCTAACTTAATTAGCCGGGCGGGGCCCGCACGTCAGTGAGGGAGAGAGGGGGTCAAACCGGCCAGTGGGGTCAAACTCGCCGGAGTTGACCCGAGGCTCGTCGCCGGCGAGGCCAGGGACGGCGGAGAGCGTCGGGATTCGCCCTCCGATGACCAAAAGAGCGGCGGAGGGGCTCTACGGAATGCCCAGGCTCGCGCGCATCTAACAGGGCAAACGGGAGAAGCTAGGGTGGCCGGAGGCGACGGCAATCATGACGACGGCGGCGGCCGGAGTTCGGGTGGTGGCGGGTTTGGCGCTACGAGCAGTGGTTTGGCGCGCCGAGGGCACTAGGGAGAAGCTCTTGCTCCTCCGCATCCAAAGGAACGGACGGGAGGCCGCGAGGTGGCCGGAGTTGAGCACGGCGTCGACCTCGGCGGCGGCCGGAGCTCGGGCGAGCTCGGGGTCGGTGTTAGGGGGCACGGCAGGAGGCATTGTGGGTGTCTACGGGTTCATGCGATCGTGCTGAGCACGATGGTGGGCTCGGGAGCGAGCTGCGGTGGCTGTGGCCACGGTCACGCCATGGCCGGCGGCGAGAAGCTTCGGTCATGGTTGGGGATCGGGGCTAGAGCTCGTGAAGGAGGACGAGGGAAGGGGGAATCAGATCAAAGGCTCACCGCGGAGCTGCAGGGATGGTTAGAGGGCTCGGGGCGCGCCGGAGTGGCCGAATCGACGGAGAAGGGCGTCGGGGCCGAAGCTTGGAGATGATGATGATGGCGGCTGCTCGGGGCCCTTCTGGTCGCCTGAGGCGTCGAGGAGGTCGAGGGAGGCACTGCAGAGCTCGGGAGCGCGTCGGGGAGGAGAGGGGGTAGCGGTGGCCGCGAGGGAGCTCGTCGGTGGCGGCGGCTCCGTTCGGGCGAGTGAGAGAGAGGTCCAGGGGAGAGGATGAGGACGCGGGAGAGTGAGGGAGAGAGGCAGGGAGGTGCGTGGCATCTCCGGGGCGTCGAGGAGGAAGCAGGAGGTGGCCAGGGGGAAGCAGGAGGTGGCCGAGGCCTCTCGGGCGCGCGCCATGCCTCGCCTCTGCCTACTGGCAGAGGAAGACGACAGGGGGGGGGAGTGGAGATGGGCTGGGCCGTACTGGGCCAGGTAAGTGGCGCCAGGTAACTACCTTCTCTCTCTCTCTTTTATTTCTTTTCTATTTCTGTTATTTCGTTTTTGATTTGATTTAAAATACCAAATCATTTAATAAAATCGTGGAAACAATTATGGGTGCTTTCTGAATTATTTCAGTGACCCTTAACAATTTCCAACATTTATTTGAACATTTAAATTATTTATAGTATTTAAATGCCCAAAGTCAAATACAATATGATTAAATTCAAAAATCCAAAAATGACCTAAGAATATATTCATCATTTTTGGCAGAGGTTTCCACCTTAACCAGAAATCATGAACTTTTCTTAGGAACCTTTTGGGTTTATTGAAAATATTTTAATTCACCCTAGTTGAGTTGATTTAATGCTAGGGTTTGAACATCCCCATTTCAATTTTAGGCAAAATTTAAACATGATGCAACACATGACTAGCTAGCTCAGAGCAAACCAGAAGCTAGGGATGTGACAATACGGGCATCTCCTCCGCAGGGCGACCTGTGAGTATACCTACAAGACATATTCTATCAATTGACTTCCTCGCCGAACTCTTCTTTTCAAAGGAATTCTCTCAAGCACTTACTATAGATGCCGCGACGAAGCCGCTGATTCTCCTTAACGGAGTCGGACAGCTCGACCCGAACGCCTTTCAGCTCTTCTCCAAGCTGGGCGTGGGCATCTTGAAGCTTGTTCCTTTCCTGCTGTACTCTATTCAGCACCCTCTCGCCGGCCTTCAGCTGGCGCAGTAGTTCCTGCCTGTCCGGATCTTGTCCGGCAGCACCTGCAATGTCATTATTAGACTTGCGCGCACGCTGCACAACACTTATATTTAACAAAAAAATGTGTTACCAGGAGGGGCCTCTGTGTTTCCTCCTGCGGCAGCAAGTGCGGCCTCAAGTTGGGCCTTGCATTCTTGCAGCTCCTGAGACAGCTGGGCATTCTTCTCGGTAAGAGCCTGCGTTTCAAATGATCCTTAAATCAGTTCACACAACTACTTTAAGTCTCGGGGGCTACTGGCATATATAACCATTAAATTCCCTTACCCGTGTGTCTTTTACATACTGCTCCGTGGCTCTGGTAAAACCATCTTGAGCAGCACGGAGGTGCGTGTCCCCCGCATTAAAGGCATTCAGCGCCTCAGGGGAAAAGCACGCGTCACGAAAATCTGTCCAGCGGCGCCTATGGTTCATGGCGCTCTCCACCTCAGACTTGGTGGCGGACAGTCTGTCGGCATCCTCCGTTGGAGGAGTATCCGGCCCGCGCCTTGCGCTTGTCTCCCCCTCCAGACCAGGTGCTGGAGCCTGGCCGGTGTAGGTCGGATCGGCAACCTTTACGCCCGTAGTCCGGCGAGCGCCTTTTCTCCTACAAAGATCATGAGCACTCAGACGCTCCCTAGGAACGTTGCTCTGAATATTTAAATACGAACTATACCCTTGCGGCGACGTTCCAGTCCGCGCTGCGCTCCTTTTCCACCTGCTGGTCCGAACTGGCCTTTGTTGGTCAGCCGCCGCGGGCTCGGCTTCCCGCCTTGAAGGCACTTCCTGCAAAGCACCATCGTTCGCGAAGGTCAGAAATGGGAAAGGAAGAGATAATGGTGTCCGTACCTCGGTCACAATCACCTGGGAAGCCGGATATAATCCGGGGTAGTCCGCCGTAATGGCAACTAAAGCGTTATCCATGCTGAGCTGGTGGAACACCCCGTCGATCAGCTCCACCTCGATATCCGGATCCTTTTCGGAGGCCGGATCCTGGGATCTCTCTGGATCGTCGGATTGCGGAGCTGGACTTACCATGTCCTCCACAATCCGGCGCAGTTCCTGCGCCGAAGATATAATGTAAAAAGCTTAGACTTTGAAAGCATGGGTTGAGCCCTTAAAAGTGTTCGCTTACCCAGCCCCAAGGGTTATTCATGGAAAACCCATTCAAGGGGTTCGTTCGAAGGAAGTCCTCCTTCTCCCCCCTTGTACAGGTCGGACAGGATCTGCACCAGATCCTCGGTCGAATCTGGCCCTTGGCGGCCATGGTGGGTGGCATCATCTTCCCCGTTGAAATCCCACATGGGGTGGCCCTTGTATTGCAATGGATGTACCCCCCGCATGATGCATGTTGCCATGACTCCAATCATGGTCAACTCGGAATGGGCTAGTAATTTTATTCGGCCCATCAGGTAATGGATGCTCTTGTCTTCCTCCAATTGGGGGCTCCGCGGGCGCCAGCTAAGGCGTTTCTTCAGAGGAGCAGCACTAAACTCCGGGAGGCCGACCCGGACTGGGTCCGACAGCGGAGCGTCTTCTATGTAAAACCATTTCGAAGGCCAGTCTTCGGACGCCTTCTTCGGGGTACCGGATGGATATCCGGTCCCGGCAATGCGCCATACTTCGGCGCCGTCCACTTGATATATAGATCCCTTGTGAGAACGGGGTACGAGGCAGAACAACCTCTTCCAAAGTGCAAAATGGGGCTCGATGCCCAGGAATAGCTCGCAAAGAGCTACGTAACCCGCGATATGCAGGACAGAGGCGGGTGTAAGGTGATGGAGCTGGAGTCCGTAGAACTCCAGGAGCCCGCGGAGAAACGGATGTACCGGAAATCCGAGTCCCCTTATCAGATAAGGGACGAAGCATACCCGCTCCCCTTTGTTGGGACTTGGGGTAGCCTCTGCTTGCTTCCCACCTTGGTAGGTGGCCAGCCGGCTCGAACCGGGACCATGAAGGCCGAAGGGAGATACCCCCCCCCCCCCCCCCCCCGCTTGGAGCTTCACTAGCTTGTTGTGTGGAACAGAGCACCTCCTCCAATCTCCTGGCGGTGGGCTGGGAGCGCGAGAAGAGGAGCTGCGTCGACGGTCCATGATGGAATGGATTTTTGGGTCAAAGGCGCTCCGATGAGTATTCGCGGAAGGAAGATGGTGTGATTTGGATCTGGATTTTTGCCTCTTTTGTAGGCGGATGACTTGCGTGACTAGGGGGTGAAACATAAAAGACACCCTGGCTTTTCACATTCGTGTGACGCGTGGAAGAAGGCCATTATTGGGCGTAGAAGCCAAGGAGCATAGCATTTATGAGGAAGCCGGACACTGTTCGGCAGGTACATGGAACTTAAAGGGAGAACCTGCCTTGCAACGCCGAAGACTATATACGCGCTGGACTTATCGTCATTGAAGCCTGGTTCGGGGGCTACTGAGGGAGTCCTGGACTAGGGGGTGTCCGGACAGCCGGACTATCATCGTCCGCCGGACTCCAAGACTACGAAGATACAAGATTGAAGACTCCGTCCCGTGTCCGCATGGGACTTTCCTTGGCGTGGAAGGCAAGCTTGGCGATACGGATATGTAGATCTCCTACCATTGTAACCGACTCTGTGTAACCCTAGCCTTCTCCGGTGTCTATATAAACCGGAGGGCTTTAGTCCGTAGGATACAACATACATTACAACAATCATACCATAGGCTAGCTTTAGGGTTTAGCCTCCTTGATCTCGTGGTAGATCCACTCTTGTACTACCCATATCATCAATATTAATCAAGCAGGACGTAGGGTTTTACCTCCATCAAGAGGGCCCGAACCTGGGTAAAACATCGTGTCCCTTGTCTCCTGTTACCATCCGCCTAGACGCACAGTTCGGGACCCCCTACCCGAGATCCGTCGGTTTTGACACCGACAAGAGGTAATTTAATAAGATAAAAATTTATATGACCATATTTTCCTCTCTCATAATAATTACATGTAGGATCATAGGCAAATTCAACAAAATAGCTATCACAAAACATATTCTCAACATCATCCACATGCATGCAAAGTTGACACTCTTCCAAGATAGTGGGATTAACATTAACTAAAGTCATGACCTTTCTGAACCCACTTTTATCAAAAATATCATAAGATTGAACATACTCCAAATATATGAATCTAAAGTTGACACTCTTCCAAACCCACTTTCAATATTATTGCAAACACTATTATCAATCTCATATTCATCATGGGGCTTAAATAAATTTTCAAGGTTATAAGAAGAATCACCCCAATCATGATCATTGAAACAAGTAGTAGACATAGCAAAACTAGCATCCCCAAGCTTAGGGTTTTGGATATTATTAGCACAATTGACATCAAGAGAATTTATAGGAAAATCATTGCAATCATGCTTTTTATTCAAGGAGTTATCATGAATCTCTTCATAAATTTCTTCATCATAATTTTCAGATTCACAAATTTTGAGCAAAGCTTCATAAAGATAATCTAGTGCACAAAACTCACTAGCAATTGGTTCATCATAATTGGATCTCTTAAACAGATTAGCAAGCGTATGAGGATCCATAGATCTTAGGTTCTCTGTTTAGTAATAAATAAGCATCTATTCCAACCAAACCAGCAAACGAAAGGGCAAGCAAAAGAGAGAAGAGATTGGGAAAGAGAGGGCAAATAAAACAGCAAGAGTGAAGTGGGGGAGAGGAAAACGAGAGGCAAATGGCAAATAATGTAAATGCGAGGGAGATAGGTTTGTGATGGGTACTTGGTATGTCTTGACTTGAGCGAAGACCTCCCCGGCAACGGCACCAGAAATCCTTCTTACTACGTCTTGAGCTTGCGTTGGTTTTCCTTGAAGAGGAAAGGGTGATGCAGCAATAGTAGCGTAAGTATTTCCCTTAGTTTTTGAGAAGCAAGGTATCAATCCAGTAGGAGGCTCCTCAAAAGTCCCACGCACCTACACAAACAAACCAAGAACTCGCAACCAACGCAATAAAGGGGTTGTTAATCCCTTCAGGGCCACTTGCGAAAGTGAGATCTGATAGAGATAGTATGATAAGATAAATATACTTTTGGTATTTTATATTTTAGATGCAAAAAGTAAAGATGAAAATAAAAGTAGATTGAAAGCAAATATGATAAGAGATAGACCCGGGGGGCCATAGGTTTCACTAGAGGCATCTCTCAAGATAGCATAAGTATTACGGTGGGTGAACAAATTACTGTCGAGCAATTGATAGAAAAGCGAATAATTATGAGATTATCTAGGCATGATCATGTATATAGGCACCACGTGCGCAACAAGTAGACCAACTCCTGCCTACATCTACTACTATTACTCCACACATCGACCGACTCCTACCTGCATCTAGAGTATTAAGTTCATAAGAACAGAGTAACGCCTTAAGTAAGATGACATGATGTAGAGGGATAAACTCATGCAATATGATATAAACCCCATCTTTTTATCCTTGATGGCAACAATACAATACGTGCATTGCAACCCTTTCTGTCACTGGGTAAGGACACCACAAGATTGAACCCAAAGCAAAGCACTTCTCCCATGGCAAGAAAGATCAATCTAGTAGGCCAAACCAAACTGATAATTCGAAGAGACTTGCAAAGATAACTCAATCATACATAAAAGAATTCAGAGGAGATTCAAATATTACACATAGATAAACTTGATCATAAACCCACAATTCATCGGATCTCGACAAACACACCGCAAAAAGAGATTACATCGAATAGATCTCCACAAGAGAGGGGAGAACATTGTATTGACATCCAAAAAGAGAGAAGAAGCCATCTAGCTAATAACTATGGACCCGAAGGTCTGTGGTAAACTACTCACAACTCATCGGAAGGGCTATGGTGTTGATGTAGAAGCCCTCCGTGATGGATTCCCCCTCCGGCAGAACACCGGCGACGGCTCCAAGATGGGATCTCGCGGATACAGAAGGTTACGGCGGTGGAAATTGTGTTTCGAGTGCTCCCTAGATGTTTTTGGGGTACGTAGGCTTATATAGGAGGAGACAGGGGGCAAGCCCTATGGCGGGGGGGCGCCCTCCTATCTTGTGGAGGCCTCGACTGCTTCTTGACTTGCACTCCAAGTCCTCTGGATCACGTTCATTCCAAAAATCACGCTCCCGAAGGTTTCATTCCGTTTGGACTCCGTTTGATATTCCTTTTCTTCGAAATACTGAAATAGGCAAAAAAACAGCAATAGGGCTGGGCCTCCGTTTAGTAGGTTAGTCCCAAAAATGATATAAATGTGTAAAATAAAGCCCATAAAAATCCAAAAGGGGTAATATAATAGCATGGAACAATCAAAAATTATAGATACGTTGGAGACGTATCAGGTATCATCCCAAAGGGACCCAGGCCAAGGAGGGGGTGGAAAGACCATCGAGACGGCAGCGGAGGGTCGAACCTCGGTGGTCGAACACACGGGGGAGAAGACTCCCATGGACACCGACGGCGGGGGTTATCTTGAATTCGGCCCCAGCCGGACACAGTCCGGAGACCAACACGACTCCGGAATCAGGCAGGCAACCTCCCTTGACAGAAGGGGGTGCGCCTGTTCCACCGGCAACCTCATCCCAACCAGAGGTGCCGGATTCATTATCAGCAGCGCTGAAAAGTGCCTCCATCGTTGAAGAACACTGTGCCCTTATGGGTACGGTGATTGAGAAGATTCAGTCCGCTGAAAGCGAGCTGAATGAAGTCTGCATCAGCCTTATAATGGGCTTTGAGGTATGTTGTGAGGTTTCAAACAGTGTTACAGTATAGATAGTAGCCCCTGATACACTGTTCGGTGTTCAGAAGAAAAAACCGGACATAGGATCGAATATATGTTCGCAGGAGACTTACTTTGTGACTCCTCTCCCTCTTTAGTTTTTATAAGCAGGCGTCTGTAGTGTCTGCCGCCTCTCATACTGCAGAAGTCTCCGGACTGAAACAGAGTCTGGAGCGGGCCGAAGAAGAACTCGGCCAAAGGAAGAAGTAGTTGGAGGATAACCAAGGTATGCAAAAAACCTTGTTCGCATTCAGCGTGAATGAACAATTGAGTATGACGAAAAATTTCATGATGTGCTCTAGGAGCGACGATCGAAGTCGAAGCTCTTAAGAAGGCGGTGGCCGAGGCCGAGAAGAAGGCAGCCACAGAGTAGGCTCTTCATGAAAAGCACGAGGCCAAGGTTATTGAAACTGAGCAAGAGCTCCAAGAGGCCATGAAGAAATGCGAGACCTTGGAGCAGATTTTAACGAAGAAAGAATTAGAAATCACCAAGGCTCGTCAAGCCGCACGCGATGCCCGGGGGGAAGCCCAAGGCGCCCTGCAGGAAATCCAGGAGACGAGAAAGATCGCGGTGGGTAAGGCTTTTTCTGTGCAAAGCAAGTATTTGAAGGGAGAAAATCACGTTACTAATTAGGATTTCTCGAGGGGTATTTGCGGAGCTACCATGCAACGTATCTGATGCCGCACAATTTTATCGAGCCAAAGAAAGGAACACTGCGGAGAAGCTTTTCTGGTCACAGTATCTGGCACCAGAGTATCCAGTGCCCTTTGCCGATCAACTGAATCAGCTGATCGAACTGCATGAGGCGGCCGAACTAGCCATGAAGGATTTAATTATCCGGCTATGGCCTGCCGAGCCGATTCCCAGCAGCTACTTCGGGCTCGTGAAGCGGCTTGTGAGTGCCTTCCCTCGACTTGAAGTCATCAAGCGATTGGTCTGTATGGAGGGTGCGCAAATGGCCTTCGCCCGTGCGAAGGTGCACTGGGCGAAGATGGATGCTGAAAAGCTGATGACCGAAGGACCGCTGGAGGAGAAGGAGCACCGCAAGCCCGAGTTATATTATGATAGTGTCCTGAAAGGATCCCGCCTTGTGGCGGAGCAATGCGCCAAGGACATTATATTCCCATGAATACATTCATGTTGTCCTATGTAATGTTTTAAACAAGGTTATTTATACTATATAGTGATTGTTATTTGCAAGCTTTACCTCCTGTGCGGCCGTTTTATATATTAATCCTGAGAGTTAGCCAGTCGCCGGCTTCTGCCCCCATGTAGGAAGTACGGGGGTGTTCGGGATAAACCTGGACGCTCTTTACCCCAGTTTTGGGTCCTTGAAGGAGGTGTCTAGCGCAACGAACCAGGCAATCGGACTATACGGCTTTATCACCCTCACTTAGCGATAGGAGTTTGACAAAAGGAAGGTAGGCGCAGCCCCTGGTGTTCGGAAGACCGCAGCTAGGGGCTCTATAAGCACCTGATCGGCAGAAAAAGCCGATCCATCGCACGCTGCATTAGTAATCGCATAATGCGGAAGAAATCCTTAAAGGTTTTGTAACCTATCGAACAGCTGACCAGCTCTCGCCGTATCATGACAGTCAGTTTTCGGCTTTCTCTACTGAGGCGCTCGTCTGGAAGAACCGGGACAGAATCGCAGTAGTTTTCCCTTTACTACCCTAGCCGATATAGCGGAACATAGGGTAGCAAGCACAGGAGCTGGTCAACCCAAGTATTGACCCAAGACATGATTCGGAGCTGATGCATATAATGCTATAAGTTCGGGGTGCCGAACGACCGTGAAGGTATTCAGACTTTATTGCCGTATTATGGGTACCACGAGGCCCCTGTCATATTAAGGCGTGCCCTAGTGTACGGGTGCCAATTGACATAAAATATCAATAAGAAAGAACAACAAGTAAGTGTCATATAAAGCCACATGTTGTAATTGAATGATACGTCGAGGCGTACGTGTACAAGTAGTGCGAAAAAGAAATATGACTTCAGAACCTGCTGAGACCAGATGGGGGAGGCTGTGTGCGGGTCCGAGTTGTAATCGGATGGTCATCAAGGGGAATTTCCAAGGATTCCCTTACGCGTTCGAACTGCTTCCCTCCATGGCATATTCGTCCCCTCATGGGTCTGGTCGCCATGTCGCCAGTGATGGCCTACACAAAAGTGGTCCTGCAACAAAAATTCAAAAAATATTTGTGTGCCACGGAGCGGTTAAGCTGCATTGTGTGGCCTGACCTAGCTTTGCCTCCGCCTGCCGCCAGAATGTTTAATTGAGCTCTTGACGAGCTGGGCTAACGTGTCGCCCAGTAGCTCGGATTCTTTCAATGGTGTTCGGGAACCTGGCATTAATTGTTATGACGCCGCGCGGACCGGGCATCTTGAGCTTAAGATAAGCGTAATGTGGCACCGCGTTGAATTGAGCGAACACGGTTCGTCCGAGCAGTGCATGATAGCTGCTGCGAAAGGGGACGATATCAAAGACTAACTCTTCGCTACGGTAATTATCCGGGGGTCCGAAGACTACCTCCAGAGTGACGGAGCCTGTACAGCGGGCCTCTACGCCTGGTATAGCACCTTTAAAGGCGGTTTTGGTGGGTTTGATCTTTGAAGGATCTATTCCCATCTTGCGCATCATATCCTGATAAAGCAGGTTTAGACTGATGCCTTCGTCCATGAGGACTCGTGTGAGGCGGAATCCGTCGATAGAATCTAGGGCTATGTATGATGTAATCCTCCCCTGAGGATAGGATCGGAGGGACGTGGTCCCAACCTATGCGTGTGCTACCTCTTGAGCACTGCGTTGGATTTCCCCGAAGAGGAGAGGATGATGCAGCAAAGTAGCGTAAGTATTTCCCTTAGTTTTTGAGAACCAAGGTATCAATCCAGTAGGAAACCACGCACAAGTCCCTCGTACCTACACAAAACGATAGCAACTCGCAACCAACGCTTAGGGGTTGTCAATCCCTTCACGGTCACTTACGAGAGTGAGATCTCCCTTCACGGTCACTTACGAGAGTGAGATCTGATAGAGATAATATTTTTGGTATTTTTGATAGATAGATGCAAAGTAAAAAGTAAAAGGCAAAGTAAAAACAAAGCACGTAAATAAAGTGATATAGATTGATATGATGAGAATAGACCCGGGGGCCATAGGTTTCACTAGTGGCTTCTCTCAAGAGCATAAGTATTCTATAGTGGGTGAAAAAATTACTATTGAGCAATTGACAGAACTGAGCATAGTTATGAGTATATCTAGGCAATGATCATGTATATAGGCATCACGTCCGAGACAAGTAGATCGAAATGATTCTGCATCTACTACTATTACTCCACTCATCGACCACTATCCAGCATGCATCTAGAGTATTAAGTAAAAACAGAGTAACGCCGTAAGCAAGATGACATGATGTAGAGGGATAAATTCATGCAATATGATAAAAACCCCATCTTGTTATCCTCGATGGCAACAATACAATACATGCCTTGCTGCCCCTTCTGTCACTGGGTAAGGACACCGCAAGATTGAACCCAAAGCTAAGCACTTCTCGCATTGCAAGAACTACCAATCTAGTTGGCCAAACCAAAAAGGATAATTCGAAGAGACTTGCAAAGATAACTCAATCATACATAAAATAATTCAGAGAAGAATCAAATATTTTCCATAGATAATACTAGATCATAAACCCGCAATTCACCGGTCTCAACAAACACACCGCAAAAAGAAGATTACATCAAATAGATCTCCACGAGAGAGGGGGAGAACATTGTATTGAGATCCAAAAAGAGATAAGAAGCCATCTAGCTACTAGCTATGGACCCGAAGGTCTGAAGTAAACTACTCACACTTCATCGGAGGGGCTATGGTGATGATGTAGCAGCCCTCCGTGGTGGATGCCCCCTCCGGCGGAGCTCCGGAACAGGCCCCAAGATGGGATCTCGTGGATACAAAAGGTTGCGGCGATGGAATTAGGTTTTTGGCGGAGGAAGGAGTACGTCGGTGGAGCTCCGAGGGGCCCACGAGGTAGGGGCACGCCCAGGGGGGGCTCCACCCTCGTGACCTCCTCGGGCACTGCTTGGAGTAGGGTCCAAGTCTCCTGGATCACGTTCGGTTTGAAAATCACGATCCCGAAGGTTTCATTCCGTTTGGACTCCGTTTGATATTCTGTTTCTTCGAAATACTGAAAAAGGCAAAAAACAGTAATTCTGGGCTGGGCCTCCGGTTAGTAGGTTAGTCCCAAAAGTAATATAAAAGTGGAAAATACAGCCCAATATAGTCCAAAACAGTAGATAAAGTAGCATGGAGCAATCAAAAATTATAGATACGTTGGAGACGTATCAGCGTGTTTCCGCCACGAACGAGAAGAGAGGAATGAGCACCTCCCACTCGGGGGGTGAATAAAACCCGTTCTAGCACGCTACGGACCAGCTACAACTGTTTGTTTGTCCAGGTAAACCTGGCACCGGTCCGAGCTGTTTCCCGTAGCGCAGCGGCCGCAATGGCGTTATCGAACAGGGACACCCTAGTCGAGTCAATATTAGCGTTATTCTTGTCCGCCCCCGAGCGGATCAAGTTGAAATCGCCCCCAACAATCACCAGCGTGTTGGCAGCCCGTTTGGCCCCCACCAAATTTGTTAGTTCAAGAAGGAAATCAGCCGATCGGGTGTGATCCGCTAGTCCATAAACGCAAACGATGACCCGCGACTGTCTAGATACCCGGTGTTTAATGGTAGCAGCAAGAAAATACACACCACACTCCCAATTCATTACATCACACACATCGCGGTTACAACCCATCAAAATACTGCTCGAGTGACCAATAGAGGGTACCCAGTGACAATCAAAGCCCTGCAAGGGATCGTAAGCGAGGAGCTCTCTAAAAGAAGTCCATTTTAATCGCTTCCTAGAGCGCAACTACGTCCATCCGTTCTTTGGCCATGTACTCCTTGAGTTGAGTACGACGACCTCCGTGGCCACAACCCCAGATGTTCCAAAACATATAACACATTATATAATTCTATTACGGAGGCAAACTCCCCTGGAGGTCACCGCTTTCGCCACTCTCTTCCTCGCCGGAACCCAGCTGGAAGAAGAAAGAGCAGAAGCATCCCTTGCTTCTGTCCCCTCATCGGGCTCAAGATCAGTACCGGCCTCTACTGGTACGATGGCCAGCTCGTTCCTCTCCGTGCAACGAGCAGCCGCCGCAGCAAGCGCGGCTTGCACCTCTTCCCGCGCTCGCACCAAAGAGATAATATTGCCGTGTGTTGCATTGATCGCCACTCCACTATTGTCTAAGATACTAGCGAGGTGTTCGTCCTAGAAAGCATTCAGAATTCTAAAGGAGGGAAAGGGATTACCTGAGGTCTCCAGGTTCTTATCTGCGAGGCGGAGCTTGGAGCTCTCCATGGAGGACATCTCCCCCAGCTTGGCCTTGGCCCGAACATTGGGCGCCCTCTACACCATCGGAGCCACCTTGGAGCGCCTGGCCTTGCTGCCCACACCAGTCAACACCAACGCCGCCCCCAACTCTCCACCAAGCGTCGACACCACCATTGCAGCCGTGGGCGTTAGCTGCTTATTCGACGGCTTCCTCCCCGCCATCTTCTTGGGCTGACGGCCGGAGCCGCTGGAACCACGACGGGTAGACACGGGCGTCATCTCGCAGCCCTCATTCAGTACACATCCCGAGTCCATCCCCGTAGCCACTAGAGGAGAAGTAGGCAGGTGTGCGGCAGAAGAGGGGGCCCCTACCTCCCCATGCAGCCCAGTGAGCTCCGGGATCGGAGCCGCAATGTTGGAACCATACTCACCAAAGGTCATCTCAAGGGAACGGGCCAAAGGTGGAACACTCAATGACGTGTCCTGGGTCGCCACCCCTATGGCCCCAGCATCGGCTGACAGAGCACCCAGTTTGTCCCAGGTTTCAGTGTTAATGGACGTGTCTTGGATGATGTCCTCTAGTTCCTCCCTCAGGTCTTGCATCTTTGTCTCCAGGTCCGCGGTCGCGCCAGAAGCCCCGTCGTCCCCCAGCTTCAACTAGCCCCGAGCGTCACCGCTAGGCATGGAGTTGCCCATGGGCCGCGAGCCCCCGTCCATGTCAGAATCACGGGGCAGGAGCTTGTCCGAGGGGCCGGCCCCGTACACAGTCGTCTCGACCCCACGCTTGGGTAACTGCTCGCGCTCGACCTTGACATGATACCCTTCATGGTTGAACCAAACATCCACCACCCCGTTGAGCTTCTCCAGGGCCTTGCACGCCAGCTTCATCCTCACAGGCCCCAACCTGATGAGGGAGAGCTCGTCGACCACAATCGGCTGACCGAGCATCCAGAACCCTTGTTTGATGCGCTCCTCCCGCCTGTGCTTCTTGGGGATGCAGTAGAGCCGGACCCAAGACTTGGGCATGGCCATTGGTTGTACCTCATCATGTAGCGTGTCCCGCACGTGAGTAGTGATGTCATGGATGGACAGAAAAAGCTTTCCACTGACTTGTCCATGTGAAGCAGATCAACAGAAGGGAACACCACCATGAAGTCGTCGTCTCCAACTTGAGTAACTTGCCAGTCCCAATCCCCTGTCACCATGTTTTGCAGTTCTTGTTTGAGAATGCGGAGGTTGAGCTTCCCTGGCTCCATGGAAAGGATGACCGCGTTCACGATCCGGGCATCCATAGGAGCGTCTGCCTCAGCCTCTTCGTAAAACTGGAGATAGAAGAAGCCTTCACCCGAAATGGCACTGCCCATAATCTGCAGTTGAAGTTGGTGGCCGTGCGACGTGCAGTGAGCAGACGCATGTCCCTCTTCCTTACATAGAACACAAAACGGCTTGAACTTGCAATTGGATTGGAAGTGTCCCAAGCACCCACACTTGAAACATTCCACTTGTGGGACCCCTTCCATCGGCATGGGCTCCTCCGCTGTGCCCTTGGACGAGGATGGCAATGTCATCGCTGGTGGCTTCGTGAAATCCCGGGGCTTCCTGGCCAGCGGGTCACCGTGGCCCCCGACACAGTTCAGGTGCTCCATGGGATTCCGCTCAAGCTCCCTGCGCCGTTGGCCGGCCTTCTTCTTCCTTTTGCGCTCCTACTGCTAGATCCACCAACGGGAGCAGGACCCCAATCCCCCTCACGCCCTTCCTGATCTTGGGATGCGTCGCGCTCCTCTCGAGCGTCGTGGCCGCCCGTACGCTCGCACATCGACCGCTTCACCTTGTCGCGCAGCTCGCGCTCCCTCCGCCGATCCGCCTCGTGGTTGATCTCCATCCGCCGCTTGTCCGCACACCGGTCACCCATCACGACCGTTGCAAACGACTTGAGGAGACGAGGGGAAAAGGAGAGATCTGGATGGTGCGGGCATAGTGAGCAAAGCGCCGCACATCTCTGGTGGCTCAGCCATATATAGCCGGAGACAGGCTGTGTGGCAGGCCGAGGCGGAGTGGGCCTACAAGGCCCAGTCTCCATCGGGCCGCGAGCCATGCAGGATGCCGAACCGCCGAGACCAGATGTTATGGGCCCCTGGACCGACCAAAGCCCAGGGCCATTCCCCATCGATCCCAGCCCACCTGAGTCAACCCTAGGCACCAGGGCGAGGGCCGACGTGTCCCGACCGTGCCCCACCGGCGCCGGCGCCGCAGAGGGGCGTGAAGCAGGAAGGCAAGGCCAGTCAGCCACCGGTAGCGCCGCGCCGCCCGGAGACACCAAGCCCGCCACCGCCTTGGCGCAAATCGGCCTCGCCGCACCAGACGCAGCACCCGAGATCGAGCACACCGACGCATAGGTTGCCAGATGCGGGAGGCCGTGGCCCTCAAACGACGGCCGCCTAGTGCGAAACGGCCGTCCCGACTAGTCCGCGGGCCGTGCTCCTCCGCTGACCGACGGGCCGTCCGGCACCGCCGGCTAACACACCTCATCCTCCGCCTCTGCGTCGTTTTCCTCCGAGTCGTCCTCCGCCAACGACCAGAAGCGGTTGAACCGAGCCCAGCTCCCGTCGCCGCCGCCGCTTCAAGGCTCGTCGGCCCGCGCACCGGGGAGGCACCCGAGCCTCACCGTACCAGCGTCCAATCCGCCGGCGAGAGGGCACCAGGAGCTCGTTCCGCGTCGCCCACGCAGTCGCCCGCACGCTCGCCTAACAGTTCGCTCATTTCGAAATCGTATGGCCAAGTCCCTTTTACTAGCTTCAATATATCTTTTGTTAGAGCAGAAGCCAATATGGCTGTAGGCTGCTCATCTCTGTGCTCAACAGGCTAGTGAGGTTCGTCGGAGATGCCTTGGGATCAACCATGTTCCAAACATCCTCTGTGATTGTATTACCCATGAAAGTATTGCCATTGAGTAATCAATAAGGCTTCTGAATTGCAAAAAAATAAAATAAACATCGCCTATGGCTTGTTCACAACCTCCTTCTTCTTCTTCTTTTATTTTTCCTTTTTTTCTGTTTTCATTTTTTGCTTTACATAATTTTTCATATTTTAATATATATATATATATATATATATATATATATTTCAAAAAACACTCTATAAAAAAGATTTGACAAATGTTGAACAAATATTTCAAAATTATTAATCAAGCATTCCACAAAATGTTGAATGTGTATAAAAAATTGCTGATCATTTATCAAAAAATATGATTTTTTTATATGTATATAAAAATTTTAGTCAAGCATTTTGAAACCAAAAGTTGAACAAGTAATTGAAAAGTGATAATAAAGCATTTGGGAAAAATGAAATGTGTATATAATTTTTTGAGCATTTACTAAAACAAATATGAATTTTCTTGTATATAAATATGTTAATCAAGCATATGAAAAAAATGTTGAATAAGTATCTGAAAAATGTTAATGAAGCAATTGGAAAATGGTAAATGGTTATAGAAAAAATGTTGACCATGTAATACAAAAATGATGAAAAATGTTAATCAAGCGCTTAAAAGATGTTTAACAGATGTTTCAAAAATGTTAATCAAGCGTTTAGAAAATGTTAAATATGTATATAAATACTTGATCATGTAATTAAAAAATGTTAATCTTTTTATTTCAAAACTGTTAATTAAGAATTTTAAAAACATTACAGAAAAAATGTTGACCATATATTAACAAATATAAATCCTGTATTTGAAAAGTGTTGATAAAGCATTTAAAAATTGTTTAAAATGTGTATAGAAAATCTTGACCATGTTTTACAGAAATGTGGAATTTGTATTGGAAAAATGTTAGACATGTACTACAAAAATGTTATAGACATATACAAAACATTTAGAAAAATAAACAAAAGAATAAGGGAAACCAAAAAAGAAAAAAGATAAATAAAAGGAAAAAAGGAAATGAAGAAATGAAGAAATAAAAAGCCAAAAACAATGACAACAACAGAGAAGGAAAAAAAAAGAGAAAAGGAAAAAAACGAAAAAAGAAGAAAAAACAAAGAAAACCGGCTCGAATCGTCACAAGTAGGACACGCTTGTACAACTTACCTTGAATGGGACCTGGGTGGAGTGGCCAGCAGCACCCGCGATCACCCTTACTACGCGCGCACGAATGGCCGGCCCAATACGGCACGCGGGAGGGAATACCTTCAGTGAGAGCTGCTGGGAGCTCCTAAGGGTGTGTTTGGTAGCACACATGAGCCTAGCCTAGTTGTTCTCCTTTCATACATGCTGAGTGTAGACATGATGAGTCCATGCAGTTGTTGTTGTTTGGCAGCGATGTATGCGTCGAGACATGCTGAGCTGAGACTTTGTTTGGCAGCATGCATGTGTTTAGACATGCTGAATAATTTTCAATTTCGAATATTTTTTTTGAATGATGAACAAAATTAGAAAAATATGAACACAAATTTAAACATATTTTGATTTTTTTGAAATTCTAAATATTTTTTGGAAAATTATAATAAAATTTGAAATTCTAAACTTTTTGAAAATTTGAACATATTTGAAATTCCGTGCTTTTTTGAAAATTTAAAGAAAAAATTGAAATTTGTATATTTTATAAAAATTTAAATAAAATTTGAAATTCTGTTTTTTTAAAAAATTCAAACATTTTTTGATTTTATTTTGAAATTCCGAACATTGTTGATTTTTTAATATTTTTTTTTGAAATTCTCAACATTTATTGAAAATTCAAACAAAATTTGAAATTACGAAATTTTTTGAAAATTTAAACAATTTTGAAATCCTAAAATTTTTAATTTTTTTTTTGAAATTCTAAATTTTTTCAAAAATTTAAACAAATTTTGAAATTCTGAACATTTTTTGAAAATATAAACATATCTGGATGTTGTCTGGGTCTAGTGGGTGGGGACGAGTGTCAGGGCCAGCATGGCTGCCTCCATGCACCCTGTCTGGAGTGCATGAGATGAGCATAGCTGAGGGCCCTTTTATGCATCACATAAGCATAGCCCATGTCAGCTCATGCACCCTACCAAACAAGCAAAAGTGGGTCGGATTGGGAACTTTTGCCCTCATGCACCCTCCACGTACCCTACCAAACACACCCTAAGTTACGCCTTTAGCGCCACTTGGAGAACGGGCGCACAGTGCACCTCCTTGCTGGGCTGGCCCATCTCCAAAGAAACAATGGCCCGCTGCAGCGCAGTTTGATCAGACATTGACTCTAAAGAAAATATCACGAATTGAAAATGTTCAAGGTTTATAAAAAATAATTAATAAATTTCAAAAAAAGTTCATGAATTCGAAGAAAAAAGTCCAGCAAACTCAAAAAACTTTCATCGATTTTGAAAAAAATTTATTTATTTAAAAAAGTTCATCAAATTCGAAAAAAGTTCATCGATTTAGAAAAAAGTTCATCAAATTTGGAAATAAGTTTATTTATTTAAAAAAGTTCATAAAATCCGAAAAAGGTTAGCGGAATTTGAAAATATTTCATGGATTTTCAAAGAAGTTCATCAAATTTGGACAAAGGTTCATAAAAATAAAAAAAATCATCTAATACGAAAAAAAAATCATCGGTTTTCTAGAAAAGTTTACCGAATTTGAAAAAAGTTCACTAGCATTCGAAAATAGTTCATCCTATTTAAAAAAGTAATTCGTCGATTATTTAAAAAAACGTTCATCGAATTCCAATATTAGTTCATATTATTTGAAAAAAAGCTCATCAAATTTGGAAAAAGTTCACGGATTGTAAAAATCGTAAAATAAAAAATAATTTAGAAATGTAAAGGAAAGGAAAAGGGAGAAATAAGAAAAAGATAAAAGAAAAAGAAGAAGAACAACAACAAAACTAATAGTTGTAGTTAATCACGTTGGTGTTTGTGGTGTAGCTGCTATTGTCTCTCTTGATGCGAGGCATAGCGGTCGCGCTCGAGCACGGTCCCAATCTGTTCCGCTTTGTTGAGTATGTATTTTGTATTACATGTGTATTGAAGTTGTGGCCCAACTCCTAGTCTTGTATAGTTGAGGTAGAGGGCTTCCCTTGTATTATATATACGTGTACCAGCACCCATCAATACAACGTTTATTGTATTGCAAACTTTCCCGTCTACATGGTATCATCTTGAAGGTCCTGACCTAGGGCAAACCGCCATCGCCGCGCCGCGCCGCCGGCGCCGCTCCCCACCGCCGCCTCCGCCGCGCCGCGCCTCCCCGCGCGCACCGCCGCCGCCGCCGCCGCCGCCGCGCAGCGCCTCCTCGTGCGCGCCGCCGCCGCCGCCACTCCCCGCCGCCGCGTCCTCCTCTGACGCCGCCGCCGCCTCGTGACGCCGCGCTCCCCTTGCCGCGCTGCCGCCGGCGCTGCCCCCTTTCTCTTCCCGCCGTTTCCGACGCCTTCCATGGACTATCCGGGCTACTTCACCATCTGCGGTGGAACCGCTCCACCGGCCGCGCCGATCCAGTCGCGTCCTCCCGCACCCGCCGGATGTTACCCGGTGTCGCCACCAGCGCCTTCCCCGCATCACCCGCAAGGGGGAGGGGGCCGACGCAACCGGCGTGGCGGCGGTCGCCGCCACTTGCAGCAGCAGCGAGTCCAGGACGCCGGGGAGGCGCCGCACTACCAGCAAGCTCTCCCCGCTGGCCACCGGACGTTCATCGGCGCGCCCTTCCAGCCGACTGGCGCCGGCTACGGTGCCCTCCTTGCGCCGCCGCCCCTCGGTGGTTATGGCCCGCCCGTCCCGGCGCCGCCCTATGGGGGCCTTCCGCCGCCGCCGGTACCTGTGCCATGGGACCCCACCCTCCTCGCTGCCCAGCACTCCGCGCCGTCGCCGAGTAGCTCTGTCGGTGGAGGCGACTGGTACATGGACTCAGGTGCTACTACGTACATGGCAGCTCATCCCGGTAACCTAACCTCCTCCACTCCAGTTCACACACCCACTCGTATTGCCGTCGGCAACTGATCCTCCTTACCTATTACTCATATCGGTAGCACTAGTTTCACACACCCATTAGTCACGAACCTAGTTTCCGTTCGTCGTCTTACTCATGAGAACCCACTTACTGTTGAATTTGACGGTGTTGGATTTTCTATGAAAGACGCCCGTAATCGGATGGTCCTTCATCGATGTGACAGTCCCGATGAGCTCTACCCCGTGCACGCCGGTGCCTCCACCCCCACACCCATCGCCCTTGTCACCGGCGTTGACCTTTGGCACGCTCGCTTGAGTCACCCCAACCACACCGTCTTACGTCAAATCCTTAGGAGTTTCTCTTTCTCATGTGATAAGCTCGACGAGCACTCTTGTGAGGCTTGTCGCTTAGCCAAGCACGTTCGTCTTCCCTTTAGTGTGTCTTCTTTCGTTTCCACTTTTCCGTTTCAATTACTTCATAGTGATGTTTGGACATCTCCCGTTGCGAGTAACACGGGCAATCTATACTACTTGGTGATTTTAGATGATTATTCTCACTATGTCTGGACTTTTTCCCTTCGTCGTAAATCCGATGCTTTACCCACACTCACCGCCTTTTATTCATATGTCACCACCCAGTTCGGTCGTCCCATACTCGCACTCCAAACTGATAACGGAAAAGAGTTTGACAACGTCGCTCTTCGCACACTTCTCGCCTCTCATGGCGCCATCTTCTGTCTGACTTGCCCCTACACTTCCCAGCAGAACGGCCGCGTCGAGCGCATTCTCCGCACTCTAAATGACTGCGTTCGCACGTTACCCTTTCACTCTAACATGCCCGCTCGGTTCTGGCCCGATGCACTCGCTACCGCCACTCCCTTAGTTAATATTCGTCCGTGTCGCCCTCGGGTCCCCGTCTCCCTCATACGAGATTGAGCCCGGCACCCCGCCCGCCACCCCTGCGACGGGCTCGACGTCACCCTCGCCCGTCGCCTCTTCCACCGCCGGATCAGCCGACGCTGTTGCCGCCGCGGCCCCTGCCGCCAACGCCGCTGCGGCCTCCGCCACCGTCGCCGCCGCGGCTCCCACCGCCGAACCAGGTGCCCCAGCGCCTCGGCCCACGCCGCCGGCCCGGGTGCTCCCGCAGCCACACCAGGCGCCCAGCCGCCGCGGCCCCTACCGCCGCGGCACCCGCCGGCCCTGCTGCCACGTCACTTGGCGTGACTACCCGTGCCCGAGCAGGAGTGCTTCGGCCCAGCACGCGCTACTCCTCCAACGAGTATGTGTGCGCCGCGTCGACGCGACGCCATCACCCGTCCCCACCTCCGCTCGCGCTACCCTTTGGGATCCCCACTAGCTAGCTGCGATGCAGGAGGAGTTCGACGCCTTACAGCACACACTACAGGAAACTGCTAATTTGCCGTCAGGAGGCGTATTTGCCGTCAGCTTTTCGTCGAGTAGACGGCAAAGAGTGTATCTTTGTCGTCTATATTACAAAATGCAGACGGCAAAGAGTTTTGCCGTCTGTGTTTTCTATTGCAGACGGCAAAGAATGCTCTTTGCCGTCTGTACTAAAAAACGCATACGGCAAAGAAGAAACACAACACACGGATCGATCACATGGATCGATGACATGGCAGGATCTGAGCCACACATCCCCACGTGCCCCTCGCGCCCCACGCACCCACGCGCACCCGCGCCCCACACACCCACGCGCACCACTGCTCCGTCCTTATCCATTCGAGCTGCCCACCCCCACCACAATCTCTCGCTCTCTCGTTTCTCTCTCTGCTCAATCCAGATCGAGAAGGCCAGCGCCCGCAACCACCTCGCCATCGGCCCCATCCACTTTCCCGTTCGGCCACGCCGCTACTGGACCCGGCACTGTCGCCCCCATGGCGTCGCCGGCCCCTTCTCCCTTCGACCACCTCTGCTTCGCAAACGCCGGCCAAGTCGCCTCTCGCCCACGCCGGCCAAGTCGCCTCTCGCCCACCTCTACTTCGCCCATGGCGTCGCCGGCCCCATTGATGAAGAGGGAGAAGAGATGGGATTCAACACACTCTCATTAGCTCTGTAGGCTCGAGGTTATATACAGTTTACAGAGGATCATGTGCCACTACCATGCGATCGTGGGGGCTAACAGCATGCCCACTACTCTCACGCACGCACTGACCAGAGGTCGTGCCGTATACACAAGCCGTATGCAGGTACACTACGTATACTCTAACACCCCCCCCCCCCGCAGTCTGGGCGTCGGCCGGAGCGACGCAAAGACTGTCCCGGAACTGGAGAAAAACATCCGTGGACAAGCCTTTGGTCATAACATCGGCGAGCTGCTGCTTGGTGGGGATGTGGAGAGCTCTGAACTCGCCTAGTGCCACGCGCTCTCATACAAAATGGATGTCAAGCTCCACATGCTTGGTGCGCCGGTGATGCACTGGGTTCGCGGAAAGGTAGCAGGCCGAGACGTTGTCGCAGAAGACAACAGTCGCGGAGCGTACTGGGAGGAGGAGCTCGCCAAGGAGTTGACGGAGCCACACGCACTCGGCGACAGCATTGGGGACGCCACGGTACTCAGCTTCGGCGCTGCAGCGCGACACCGTGGCCTGGCGCTTGGACGACCATGAGACAAGGGCGTCGCCGAGGTAGACGCAGAAGCCAGATGTCGAGCGACGCGTGTCCGGGCAGCCCGCCCAGTCGGCGTCGGTGTAGGCGCGGAGATCCAGTGTAGTCGAGGCGCGTAGATGGAGACCGTGGGCGGGCGCGCCGCGCACGTAGCGCAGCACACGCTTGACGAGAGCCTGGTGGCAGTCCCGCGGATCATGCATGTGCAAGCAAAATTGTTGGACGGCGTACGCGAGTTTGGGCCGCATGATGGTGAGGTACTGTAAGGCCCCAGCAATGCTGTGGTACGCCGACGGGTCAGGCACACACGGCCCGCCAGCCTGAGGAAGTTTGCCCTTGGTGTCGATGGGCGTGGGCGACGGCTTGCAGGCGTCCATGCCCGCGTGTTCGATGATCTCCTCGGCGTACTTCTGTTGACAAAGGAAGAAGCCCGCCTGCGTGCGCGTGACCTGGATGCTGAGGAAGTAGCGAAGCGCGCCAAGGTCCTTCATGGCGAACTCACCAGTGAGCCGGTGCACAATTCGACGAAGGAGAGCCGGAGTCGAGGCAGTGAGGACGATGTCGTCGATGTAGAGGAGGAGGAACGCCGTGCCCGCCCCGCTGGTGTAGATGAACAGGGAGGAGTCGGAGCGCGTCGCCGCGAAGCCAATCGTCTTGAGGAAGCCGGCAAACGTCTGGAACTAGGCGCGGGGAGCTTGTTTAAGCCCGTAGAGCGACTTGTTCAGACGACAGACATGGTGTGGCCGAGTCTCGTCGACGAAGCCGGCAGGCTGGAGGCAGTACACCTCCTCGGCAAGCGTCCCGTGCAGGAACGCATTCTTGACGTCCAGCTGGTGGACGGGCCACCCGCGCGAAGCAGCAACGGTGAGAACGGTGCGGATGGTGGCCGGCTTGACCACCGGCGAGAAGGTCTCGCCGTAGTCCACGCCCGCGCACTGACGAAAGCCGCGGATGACCCACCGCGCCTTGTAGCGTTCCAGAGAGCTGTCGGCGCGGAATTTGTGCTTGAAGATCCATTTGCCTGTGATCAAATTGGCGCCAGGTGGTCGTGGAACCAGCTCCCAAGTACGGTTGGCGACGAGCGCGGCGTGCTCTTCGCGCATGGCCGCGACCCAGTGCGGATCGCGCATGGCGACGCGCATAGAGCTGGGCACAGGAGAGAGCGAAGTGGAAGGCAGAGCAGCCGCGGCGTCGTAGTACTTGGGATTGGGCTTGAAAATGCCGGCCTAAGCCCGGGTGAGTACACGGTGCGACGGGCCGGCCGGAGCGGGCGGCGCGGGGGAGACGCTGGAGTCAGCAGAAGGCATGCTCGACGATGAGGAGCAGAAGCCGTCCGTGTAGGATCCAGTCGCTGTGCTTGAAGTAGCCGAGCACGCGCTCGAGCGAGTGGCGTGGGAGCCGTCCGCGCGTGATCCAGCGGCTGTGTTTGAACCAGCAGATGGCGCGCGAGGGGACGGGATGGCGATGACGTCCAGCGCTGATCCGACGGCCCGCGGCGTGCGTGGTCGATCAGCAGGCGAAGAGGGAACCTGACGGGTGATCTGAAGCAGGGCCGGCGCGCTAGGGGGCGGAGGTGCTGGCGAAGCAGGGGGATGAGTGCTGTGAGCGTAGGGGAAGGTATCTTCATGGAAGTAGACATGGCGTGAAGTGAGGACGCGTTTGGATGCTAGGTCGAGGCAGCGGTAACCGCGGTGATCGGAGGGATAACCGAGGAAAACGCAGGCGATGAGCGAGCGTCGAGCTTATGGCGCAAAGTAGCAGCAGTGCTTGGGTAGCACAGACAGCCAAAAACCCGAAGCGAAGTGTAATCGGGTGCCACACCGAGCAGCAGTTCATGCGGAGTGCGCGGCGAGGTGCGATGGCAGCGGCGTCTGTTGAGCAGGTAGGTGGCAGTGTTCAGGGCTTCAGCCCAAAAGCGCGGCGGCAGCGAGGCATGGAAGAGCAGGGCGCGCACGCTGTCGTTGAGGGTACGAAGAGTGCACTTCGCTTTGCCGTTCTGGTGGCTAGTGTAAGGGCAGGATAGCCGGAGTACGGTGCCGTGCGAAGCGAGGAGTGCACGGGAAGCGTGACTGTCGAATTCTCGGCCGTTGTCAGTTTGGACAGAGAACACTGGTAACTGAAACTGAGTGCGCGCATAGGCATAGAAGTCACGCAAAATGGGCAGCACGTCAGATTTGTTCTTGAGAGGGAAGGTCCAGACGTAGTGAGTGTAATCGTCAAGAACAACTAGGTAGAATTGGTAGCCAGAAATACTAGAAACAGGAGATGTCCATACATCCAAGTGTAGTAGCTAAAACGGAAAATATGTACAGCTAAGAGAATCAGAAAAAGGCAAGCGCACATGTTTGCCAACACGACATGCGTGACAAGAGCGAGGCGCTGATTTTGTGAAACGAAATGGAGACTGGCTAGCTACATGCTGAAGTTGTGCAGATCCTGGATGCCCAAGGCGCTGGTGTAGGCGATCGATGGTGACTGCGCCGGCGAATGGAAGCACAGTGGACCGGGCCGCCGACACAGAGTAGAGATCACCATCGGAATCACAGCGGAGGATCACCACCTGAGTTCGCAGGTCCTTGACAGAGAAACCAAGCAAGTCAAATTCCACTGAAACTGGATTGTCATGGCAAATTTGACGGACAGAAAGGAGGTTTTTGATGAGGGAAGGCGAGACAAGAACGTTGCGTAGCTGTACGGGGGAGGTGCTGGTAATGAGAGAACCAGAGCCAGTGTGTGTAATAGGCAGGTGCTCACCACCGCCAACGATAATGTGAGAGGAGGAGGAGGAGGGGAGCAGGGACTGGAGAGTACCGGGCGAGTTGGTCATGTGTGCAGTGGCGCCGGAGTCCATGTACCACTCGGAGGAGCTGCCGGATGACGACGGGCCGGCTGTGGCGCTGTGGAGCGCAGCCTGGAGTGAGGTCATGTCCAGAGCTTGGTGCTGGTGCTGCGGGGGCACGCCGGAGGGCACGGTGGTGTAGTTGGGCACGGGCCCGTAGACGGGCGGTGCGTAGCCGCCGTATCCGTATGCGCCAGGAGGTGGGGGCGCAGGAGCAGCGTACATGGCCTGCTGTGGTGGAGTGCCAGGGCGGGGTCCAAGGACGCCAGAACCCGGAGCGCGCCAGGGCATGGGCCATGCTTGGACCAGGCCGGTCCAAGAATTGGCGCCGGGCACGGGGGCGGGCAAGCCGGGAACGCGTGGGGGCGTCTGCTGAGGGAGACCACCGGAGCCGGAGCCGCCACCGTTGCCAGAGCCGCGCCCGCGGCGACGCCCGCGACCACCGCGCCCGGGAGCGGCGGGGGGAACGACGACAGGCGGAGCGGCCGGAGGTGAAGTGCCGCGCCCGGCGACGAGCGCGTGCGCGCCCTGGAGGCGTGCCGTCTGCTCGGCACGGTGTTCCTCAAGGAGGAGGAAGGAGCGCGTCTGAAGGAGTGTGGGGAGAGGGTTGCGCGAGGTGATGTGTGGGATGGCGCCATGGTACTGGCGCGCGAGCCCACACAGAAGATGGGAGACTTGGCACGTCTCCATCACCGGCTGGCCGAGGTCGCGCAGCTGGTCCGTGTACGTCTTCAGCTTGGTGCAGTATTGCATGATCGTGAGGTCACCCTGCACCACGGCGTCGATCGACGTCCATACGGAGAGCGCCGTGTCCTCCTCTTGCATGACGGCGTCCAGGAGATCGGGCGCAACAGTGGTGTTGAGCCAGTGGACGACAGCATCATCAGCCATCGCCCACTCGGGATCGTCGAAGCGCGGCACCGCGGCGGCGTCAAGATGAGCGCGCAGCCCGAACATGCCGATCGCCGTGTCAAAATGACGGCGCCACTACGCGTAGTTGCCGGCGAGGAGATCAAGAGTGACGGGGACGTGGCGGCGTATGTCGATGGTCTGGAGCACCGAAGAGGGGAGCGGGGATACGGGCGCTGGCGCGAGGGGGGCAGGCAGGGCAGCCGGTGGCGCGGCGGGAAGGAGCGCTGGAGATGGAGCAGGAGCGACGGGAGCACCGAAGTCACTAGCAGCAGGGGAGGGAGGAGGGTTGGGGTTGTCACCCATGGCGGCGGAAGCGAGATTGACGACCGGAGCAAAGGGATTGGCCTGGTCGCTGGTATCTGATACCATGATGAAGAGGGAGAAGAGATGGGATTCAACACACTTTCATTAGCTCTGTAGGCTCGAGGTTATATACAGTTTACAGAGGATCATGTGCCACTACCATGCGATCGTGGGGGCTAACAGCATGCCCACTACTCTCACGCACGCACTGACCAGAGGTCGTGCCGTATACACAAGCCGTACGCAGGTACACTACGTATACTACACCCATCCCGCGCCGGCCTCTGCTTCGCCCATGGCGCAGCCAGCCCCGTCGCCCCCCGCCGGCCTCTGCTTCGCCCATGGCGCCGCCGGCCCCGTCGCCTCCCGCCGGCTTCTACCGGCCCCGGCCACGTCACCCCCGCGTGTCTTCGCTGGCCTCGGCCCCATCCCTCGACGCTGCACCGTCTCCCACCTCGAGGAGCAGCGGCAGCTCCTCGGGAATCAGTGTGCTCCGTCCTTGACGAATGGAAGGGGAAGGGAGAGTGGTGCGGCTGCTCCGGCGAGCGCGGGCACAGGAGGTGGTTGCAGGTTGGCGCAGGTTGGCTGCAAGATGGCCGCGCATGCTGGATCTCGGGATGCTATAATAGTCACTGCTCTGTTGTAATATTTTCATGTGTAATCCATTCGTCTAATGAATAGAGCAGTTTTTCCTTGGATCAGCAAGTCATGATGTATTCTGTCTAGTCTTTTGTTGTGAAATTTGTCATTCGTCGTAGATTCTTGGAACGAAGTGTTGATGTATACTGTGGTGTGGCGTTAATTGCTGTCCTCTGCACTTGGACTATGGGTTTGGATTATTTTAATAAACAAAATTCTTTGCTGTCTGTAATATGTGAGGATGACGGCGAAAAAAGATTCTTGCTGACGGCAAAGACACTTTCCTTTGCTGTCTGTAGTTTTTATGGCAGACGGCAAATCTGTAGTTGGCTGACGGCAAATTCTTTGCCGTCTGCCCGATAAAAAGCTGACGGCAAAGCAGCCTTTGCCGCCATCCTCTTTGTCGTCTATGTTTGCCGTCAGCCGGCTGATGGCAAACTCTTTGTCGTCTGTATTTTGCTCTTTGCCGTCTGTACTCGCCAGACGGCAAACTAGCTGATTCCTGTAGTGACAACCGCACGTGGCAACTTGTTTCGCGACCCCCTCGTGCCAACATCATCTCTGGCAATTAGGTATTTCGCCACAAGACTCACCCGGACGGTTCTCTCGAGCGCTACAAGGCTCGGTCGGTGGTTCGTGGTTTTCGGCAGCGCGAATTGGGCGTGGACTTCACCGACACCTTTGCCCCGGTTGTAAAACCGGGCACGATTCACGCCGTGCTTCAGCTGGCGGTCTCGCGCGCCTGGCCGGTGCACCAGTTGGATGTCTCCAACGCCTTCTTGCATGGCCATCTTGCCGAGCAGGTGTTCTGTGAGCAGCCCACTGGTTTCGTCGACGCCGAGCACCCCGACTTCATGTGCTTGCTCTCCCGTTCTCTTTACGGGTTGAAGCAGGCGCCTTGGGCTTGGTACCAGCGTATCGCAGCCTTCCTGCAGTCTCTCGGATTTCGGTCTACTCGCTCTGATGCTTCACTATTTGTGTATCATCAGGGAGTTGACACTGCATATCTGCTGCTCTATGTCGACGACATCATCCTCACGGCGTCCGCCCCCGACCTCCTTCAGCGGCTGACTGCTCGTCATCGTGATGAGTTCGCCCTCAAGGACTTGGGGCCCCTGCACTACTTCCTCGGCATCGAGGTGGTCCGACGGACTGACCGCTTCTTTATGCATCAGCAGAAGTACACCCACGAGCTCCTGGAGCGTGCCAGTATGCTTAACTGCAAGCCGGCGCCCACCCCCGTCGACACGAAGGCGAAGGACTCTGCTCTCGAGGGATCTCTTGCGTCCGATGGAGCGTTTTATCGCTCTATTGTCGGTGCTTTACAGTACCTGAGGCTGACCCGCCCCGACCTGCAGTACGCTGTCCAGCAGGTGTGCCTCCATATGCACGCCCCGCGTGACTCTCACTGGACTCTGGTGAAGCGTATTCTGCGTTACATACGCGGCACCATGTCCTTTGGACTCACCCTAACGGCCTCCGCCTCCACCGACCTCGTGGCCTACTCCGATGCCGACTGGGCTAGCTGCCCGACACGCGACGCTCCACGTCAGGCTACTGCGTCTACCTTGGGCCCTCGTTGATCTCTTGGTCATCGAAGCGGCAGCCCACGGTCTCCCGCTCCAGCGCCGAGGCAGAGTATAGCGCCGTGGCTAATGCCGTGGCCGAGTGCTCTTGGATATGTCAGCTACTCCAGGAGTTGCTTTGTGATGTTCACAAGGCCACTCTTGTCTACTGCGATAACGTCAGCGCGGTCTACCTCTCCTCCAACCCGGTGCACCATCGACGGACGAAGCATATTGAGCTCGATATTCACTTTGTGCACGAGCAGGTTACCCTTGGCCGTGTTGGGGTTCTCCACGTGCCGACGATACAACAGTTTGCTGATGTGATGACTAAGGGATTGCCTACTCCCGTCTTCGAGGACTTTTGGTCCAGTCTCTGTGTCTCCGGCGACGCTTCGACTGCGGGGGGTGTTGAGTATGTATTTTGTACTGCATGTGTATTGGAGTTGTGGCCCACCTCCTAGTCTTGTATAGTTGAGGAAGAGGCCTTCCCTTGTATTATATATACGTGCACCAACACCCCATCTATACAACGTCTATTATATTGCAAACTTTCCCGTCTACACGCTTGATGCGAGGCATAGCGCTTGCGCTCGACCATGGTCTGAATCTGTTTCCTATTCTATCGGGTAGGGTTTCAAAACCGGCGGATCTCGGGTAGGGGGTCCCGAACTGTGCGTCTAGGCGGATGGTAACAGGAGACAAGGGACACGATGTTTTTACCCAGGTTCGGGCCCTCTCAATGGAGGTAAAACCCTACTCCTGCTTGATTGATATTGATAATATGGGTAGTACAAGAGTGGATCTACCACGAGATCAAGGAGGCTAAACCCTAGAAGCTAGCCTATGGTATGATTGTTCTTCGTCCTATGGACTAAAACCCTCCAGTTTATATAGACACCGGAGAGGGCTAGGGTTACACAGAGTCGGTTACAATGGTAGGAGATCTACATATCTGTATTGCCAAGCTTGCCTTCCACGCCAAGGAGAGTCCCATCCGGACACGGGACGAAGTCTTCAATCTTGTATCTTCATAGTCTTGGAGTCCGGCCAATGATGATAGTTCGGCTATCCGGACACCCCCTAGTTTAGGACTCCCTCAGTAGCCCCTGAACCAGGCTTCAATGACGACGAGTCCGGCGCGCATATTGTCTTCGGCATTGCAAGGCGGGTTCCTCCTCCGAATAATTCATAGAAGATTGTGAACACCAGGATAGTGTCCGGCTCTGCAAAATAAATTCCACATACCACCGTAGAGAGAATAATATTTACACAAGTTCAATCTGCTGACGTATTTTGTGGCGTTACGTCACACCACAACCAAGCCTTTACTAGAATCATTTTTATTATTCCACCACAGCGCGTTTAGCGAAGCGGTTTCCTTGGCACGTCTTGTCGAAGCAGAGATCGTGTCCCCTTATTCCGAGATTCCCATCAATACGGACGTGGGTAACCCAACCGCGCCCGTTGCCCCGCCCCCTCCGTGGAAGGCGAGTTCCAAACGGTCACGGGGAGGGCCCCTGGTATTCTCTCCCTTCATAATGAGACCAAGGCCTGTCCCTTTCCTTCGATCCTCAATCGAATCCGCCCCTTGCCCCAAGTTCCAACACCCAAGGCTCCAGATTCGGGCGCTTCGAACCATCGACAATGTCCGGCTCCGACCTACAGGGCCAGTGGATGCCCTCTTCCGTCACGGAAGAAGACGTGCTAAAGCTGAGAGACGCCAGGTACCTAACCTACGAGATTTCGCATAGGTTGCCCACGCAAGGGCAAGTCATTCCCACTCCCGAGCCTGGCGAGAGCGTCGTGTTCGTGTCTCACATCCGTCGGGGTTTAGGCTTCCCGATGGACCCCTTCGTGAGGGAGCTCATGTTTTATTACGGGATGGAATTCCATGACTTGGCTCCGGAGTCCATCCTCCACATCTCCTCGTTCATTGTTGTCTGCGAAGCCTTCCTCCGCACTACCCCTCACTTCGGTTTGTGGCTCAAGACCTTCAACGTGGAGCTGAAGATGATCGAGGGGCGACAGGCAGAGTGCGGAGGGGCAGTTATAAGTAAGAGGGCCGATGCTCCATGGCCCGATGGCTCTTTTCAAGAGGAGCTCGGCTTGTGGCAACAGGAGTGGTTCTATATTACCGCTCCCCGGGGCAGCAGGCAGGTGCCGCCGCCCGCCTTTCGCTCGGGCCCTCCACAATGGCTGGCGTCATGGGTCAACAAAGGGCTTGACTGGGGGCCGTCCAAGGACGTACCAATATTGCAGGGCCGGATTCGAGACCTCCAGGAGAGGAAGATCAATCTGGTCGTAGTGACGCAGGTTATGCTGATTCGGCGCCTTCTGCCCTGCAAACGTCGCCCCCTCCGTCTGTGGGAATTCAACCCGGAGGGATCGCGAGCTCTTCAACACTTCATGGGTACGACACCAGCGGAGATGTATAAACTGTTCTTCGGATCACAAGAGATGTGTCCGGACTTGACCGAGGATGCCGGCCTAAGCTGCAATCGCCCGGATACTCAAGTAAGTAATCCTGTGTTCGGACATACCGTACGTTGATTTATAATGGTTTTTCCTTTTAACGAGCTATCCCTTTGAACAGGAGTGGATAGCGCAAGCAAAACTAATACGGTGTCCGGCCCCCCTCCCGGAGACCACGCCGGATCCCGTGTTAGTCAAGATGCCGGAGGTTGCGCCTTCAGAAGAGGGCGAAGGGGAAAACAGGAAAACTACCGCCTCTGCTAACGAGGCTCTCAAGAAAGGGGGGATCGAGAATCCCTCCCTCCAGGGGGAGAAGATGACCGCTTCCGAAGATCCGGAGGCCAAGGCCTCAAAGCGGGGGAAGAAATCTTCACCGGAGGGTCCTGCGCCAGGAGAAACCCCGGCCGCACTATTTCCCCAAGGGAATCAGCCCTCTAGCGAGCCGTAATTAGAAAAAGGGGAGTTTCGTAATAAGGGACATCCCTGTTTTTAATTCTGAGGATAACCGAAGTTCTTAGCTTGCAGTTCGGATCTCAGCCCTTCTCAGCAGAGCTCATCTTCGGGGGATCTTCGTCCGGAGATGATGGAGAGCGAGACGCTTCCATCTGCCGCACCATCAGGCGGGGCGGACGACCCTGAGGTTTCGTCGCGGAGGGTCTCCCCGAGTCCGGCGGGGCCGGAGCGTTCGGCACCAACTGGTGTACGGCCGGTGGAGCTGAAGGATCTGCTCGAGAGGGCGTCTATCGCAGAAGATCACCATACATTAATGAGTACGGTGATTGAAAGGATTTCATCCGCTGAGAGCGGGTTGCATGAGGCTGTCAGAAGTTTACTGACGGGGTTTGAGGTACGTAAAAATGACGTACCTTTTGGCAGTTTTGCACATAGAGTGCGCCCTGTATAGATAGTAGCCCCTGAGACTCGGTATGTTGTTGAAAGCGACAGCGTGCCGAGGATCATAATCTCAGTTGTAGTATGTCGCCCTTCCTATTCAGGTGGCGGAACGTTCGGTGGCCAGCCGGACTGATAGAGTTGCCGAACTGAAGCGGCAACTCGATGTTGCGGATGCGGACATCGTGCTGGTCAATAAACGACTTGACAAGTCACAAGGTAGGTGGTTTCTCCGCGGTCACCCGGTAAGGGAGCTGATGCCCACGCCTTACAACATGTATGCTTTTGATGCAGATGGCACCGCTGCTATGGAGGACCTTAGAGCTTGGTCGAGCCAAGGAGCAAGCCAGAAAGAGTGATGCGGCTGCCTCGAAGTCATCCGAAGAGCTAAAAGCCGAAAAGGCTGCCCACTGCCGAAGCAGGGAGGAGATGGGCGGAATGGCCGTGAAACTGAAGGATGCTACCGACCGCTGTGAGGTTCTTGAAAGAGAACGCCGAGTGGGGCAAGAGGACCTGAAGAAGGCCACCGCCGAAGCCAAGGATGCCCGCTCTGCGATGAGGGCTATAAAGGAGGAGCTGCGTCAGGCCGGAGATATTGCAGCTGGAAAGCCCTTTCTGCTGCGTAGGAAGTTCACGGATCCGAAGTATGCTCAGTTGGGCCAGTTGTGGGGTGCGGAGGATGCTTATCTGAATTTGGCGACGAGTGCGGCAGACGCAGTCGTGCACTTCCGAAGCCAAAAGGATCACGACATGGAAGAGCTTTTTTGGACTCAATTCCATAGTCCGGAGCGTCCCCTTCCATTAACCGATCGGTTGGCTGAGTGGTTTGAGCTGAATAGGCTGTCCGGACTTGCCATGAAGGATGTCGTGGCTCATCTGTGGCCGGAAAGGCCCAAGCCGAAGAGTTATTTTGGCTTAGTGCAACAATTCCTTGATGCGGTGCCGTATATCAAGGCGATGAAGCGGTCGGCGTGCATAGAGGGTGCAAGGATGGCTCTCGCCCGTGTCAAAACATACTGGGCAGAGATGGATGCCACCGACGTTGCGTCCCGGAATTCGCATAGAAGCCGATTACCCGCCGAGCACTATTTTGAGGAAGTCCTGCGGGGCGCTCGTTTAGTAGAGTCGCAGTGCTCGAAAATCATTATGTTCAAATGACATGTATGATTTGTAAAACCATATTTATAATATAAGGGCTTTTTATACTTGTGCGTTCAAGTATTGAAATATCTCCTGTGCGGCCGTTAATGTATATGTATATATAACCTGAAAGATGGCAGTCTTCGGCTTCAGCCCCCACGCACATGGTGCGGGGGTGCTTGCAAAAAAGCGCATTTTCACACTTAATCTAACGTCTTGGTCCTGTGAAGGAGGTGGTAGCGTAGCAAACTAGGCAACCGGACTATAATGCTTTATCACTTTCACTTAGCCATAGGAGTTCGAAGGTGGGGCTACGATATAGCCCCTAGGGGCACCGCGCTCTCCGAATTCGGGGCGCGTGTGTGCCTGACCGGGAAACGGTCCTTCATCAAAGCGGAGGAATTCTAGACATTCCGGTAGTCGATCGAGTGGTTGACCAGTCTCTCGCTATATCATGACAACCAGTTTTCGGCTTTCTCTACTGAGGTGCTCGCCCGGCCGAACTGGGGCACAATCGCAGTAGTTCTCCTGGTGCCGCGTTAGCCGATAGAGCGGAACGTAAGGCAGCAAAACACAGGAGCCGGGCAAACCCAACATTTGACCAAAGGCATGATTCGGAGCTGATGCATATAAGGCCTAACTCGAGACGCCAAACACTCCCTGAGGTATTTGGTCTTTATGATAACGGGCAGAATAATGCCCTAAGCCCCTAGTATTCAGGTACGCGCAAAAACTTCTGACGCGGTCGATGCCAAAACGCCAGCCTCCTCCTCGGTTATGGTGAGAAACCGGGGGATCTGTGTCGACAAGAGACAGTAAAAAAGGTTTACGCAGGGTCTTAATCTAAAAAGAATCCTTGTAACGGGTCCCTGCTGCACGTCTGCGCCTGTGTCTCCGTTGTGCTGTATCCTGGACGGGTGTAGCACGTTGTTCATCTGTAAAAAAAAGAGGAACTTAGTTTGGAAAAATATCGTGTGAAAAATGTATTTAAGACAGAGTATGGTTTAAAAGATGAATGAAATTGAGCTTTATTGGCTCTCATTGTTCATGCGTGCAGCCCCTTGTAAAGGGGTATGCGGCTAATAAGGCCCTTGTTTATTTATACCGGACTCGCTTAACCGTGTCCGGGGTCTGAATGACCTGTTTTAGGAGCTTTGATCAGCAAAGCCGTATTAGTGTGCAGCTGTCAAGGCAGTCTCACGTTCTTCCGCGGTCGAGGGACACTCGAAGTTTCCCTTCAATGAGATGATACCATGTGGACCGGGCATTTTAAGTGTAAGAGACGCATAATGCGGTATTGCGTTAAAGCGGGCGAAAGCGTCGCGTCCCAATAGTGCTTGATGGCTACTATTGAATGGGGCGATATGGAAGATTAGCTTTTCGCGACGGAAGTTGTCAGATGATCCGAACACAACCTCTAGTAGTAAAGAGCCCGTACAATTGGCATAAGGGCCTGGCGTTACTCCTTTAAAGGAAGTGCTACTATGGCGAATTTTGGTAGGGTCTATCCCCATTCTGCGGATGGTGTCCTGATATAGCAGGTTTATATCACTGCCGCCATCCATTAGGACTTGTGTAAATTGCAGTCCGTCGATTATAGGATCCAATATCAAAGCGGTCCCTCCTGCGTTTCGAATACTTCTGGAGTAATCCTGATGGTCGAAAGTAATTGGTTTTGACATCCAATTTCGGGACTCCGCTGGGGTGGACCGTGCGGCGCGTACTTTAGTAGGTGCCGCACTATTTTTCCGTGTTATCACATGAAGTGAGTTCACTGTTTTGACTTCTTGTGGGAAAGTCTTCTGTTTTCCGGCGCTCTGCTTGTGGGGTTCGTCATCGTCTTCACTTGGTGTGTCGAGCCCCTTGTGTTCGGCGTTAAGTCGGCCGGACTGCTTGAAGACCCAACAATCTCTGTGGGTATGGTTTGTAGGCTTCCCGGGGGTACTGTGGATTTGACATATCCTGTCCAAGATTTTGTTTAGGTTGGATAGCTCGTCACTGTTGTCCTTAAGAGGCAGTATTTTGTTGTTCGGCCGAGAACTTTTGAACCCGGCGTTGACCGCCGTGCTCTTTGGGCCATTTTCCTTAGTTCGGCGCTGGTCTTTTCTGCGTCGTGGCTTCCCATTTCCATCCCTGACCTCGGATGTACTTGGGTCACTGGTGCTGCATCTTGCCAGCCAGCTATCTTCCCCTGCGCAGAAGCGGGTCATGAGGCTCGTTAGTGCGGCCATTGTCCTTGGCTTTTCCTGGCCGAGGTGTCTGGCGAGCCATTCGTCTTGGACGTTATGTTTGAAGGCTGCGAAGGCTTCGGCGTCCGGACAGTCGACTATTTGGTTCTTTTTGGTGAGGAACCTGTTCCAGAATTTTCGAGCTAACTCTCCGGGCTGTTGAGTTATGTGACTTAAATCGTCTGCATCCGGAGGGTGGACATAAGTCCCCTGAAAATTTGCTCGAAACGCATCCTCGAGCTCTTCCCAACTTCCAATAGTATTTTCTGGGAGGCTTTTGAGCCAATGCCGAGCTGGCCCTTTGAGCTTGAGGGGTAGGTATTTTATGGCATGGAGATCGTCTCCTCTAGCCATATGTATGTGTAGGATATAATCCTCAATCCAGACTCCGGGGTCTGTTGTTCCGTCGTATGCTTCTATGTTTACGGGCTTGAATCCCGCTGGAAATTCGTGATCCAGTACCTCATCGGTGAAACATAGGGGGTGTGCGGCGCCCCTGTATTTAGGTGTATCGTTGTTTTCGAACACTCGACGTGTTGTGTTGTTCCCTGGAGCCTTCTTTCTTGGCCCATAGATGGACCTGACCGGGCCATCCTTTTTGCGGGGATCGTGTGCCGGCTTGTGTGCGGCGCCGCTTGCCGCTCTTTGCTTGTCATGTGGTCGTATATCCGACCAGGCAACCTCTTTGTTTTTTGACTGTGGGGGCTCTACGGCCTCCTCGTCAAATTCAGGCAACAGCTTGCGCTTCGGGTAGCTCTTTGCTTGGTGACTATCGCCGTATTTATCTGCGGTCTTGAGTACTTTGCTCCATCTCATTCTGAGTACGTCTTCCGCTGTTTTGAGCTTCCGCTTCTGCTTCTTCAAACTTCTTGCAGTGGCGACAAGCCTTTTATGGAGGTTTATATGCTTCGGTGATGTGTCCGGCGTGAGATCATCTGGACTGTTGTTTTCGCCGGGGATGGGTTGCTCGAATTCATCCTGTTCGGACGGTTGCTTGGTGGCATGTTCGTCGTCCACTGGTTCGCCCTGCTCTACGGCTGGGTCCGTGTGGGTGCTGTTGTTATCGAGGCGGGACTTCGGGCGGCGCTTGCGTCGCCGTTTTGGCTGTTTTTCGGGGGAATTATCCTTCGCCGCGTCCCGTTGTTCCTCGTTATCGCTTCCTTTTGGTGTATCCACCATGTATACATCGTGAGTTGAGGTGGTTTTCCAGTGCCCTGTGGGCGCTAGTTCTTGCTCGTCTCCGGCATCGTCGGCCATACCGTCGATGTTTTCGGAGTCGAAGTCTAGCATGTCGGTTAGGTCGTCGACAGTGGCTACAAAGTGGGTGGTGGGTGGGCTTTGAATTTCTTCGTCGTCCGCATCCCAACCGTCCTGACCGTAGTCCGGCCAGGGCTCTCCTGATAACGAGAGATACTTTAGCGAATTCAGGATGTCGCCAAAAGGTGAGTGCTGAAAGATGTCTGCAGCGGTGTACTCCATGATCGGCGCCCAATCGGATTCGATTGGCAGGGGCGCGGGAGGTTCGGAGTCCGGCGAGGAATCCGGCACCTCGGAGTCACGAGCTTCACAAGGGACAGGGTCAGTATTCGGCTCCATCGCCGTAGAGGTAGCAGCCCCCGAGGCGGTGTCTAGCCACCCATCCTCGATCGGCGCAGTCGGCTCCGAATTAAGGGTCGGAGCGGACTCGTGTGTGGCCTCCAGGGCACTGTCCGGCAGCAGAGCTAAATCATGACCATCGTGACAGTGCGGCGCGCTCGGCTGTGGCTCGAATCCCTCGAAGATCAAGTCTCCGTGGATGTCAGCCGTATAGTTCAAACTTCCAAATCTGACCTGATGGCCAGGGGCGTAGCTTTCGATCTGCTCCAGATGGCCAAGCGAATTGGCCCGCAGTGCAAAGCCGCTGAATACAAAGATCTGTCCGGGGAGAAAAGTCTCACCCTGGACCGCGTCGTTGTTGATGAGCGAAGGAGCCATCGGGCCTATATGCGACGACACAGAGGAACTCTCAATGAAAGCACCAATGTCGGTGTCAAAACCGGCGGATCTCGGGTAGGGGGTCCCGAACTGTGCGTCTAGACGGATGGTAACAGGAGACAAGGGACACGATGTTTTTATCCAGGTTCGGGCCCTCTCGATGGAGGTAAAACCCTACTCCTGCTTGTTTGATATTGATAATATGGGTAGTACAAGAGTGGATCTACCACGAGATCAAGGAGGCTAAACCCTAGAAGCTAGCCTATGGTATGATTGTTCTTCGTCCTATGGACTAAAACCCTCCGGTTTATATAGACACCGGAGAGGGCTAGGGTTACACAGAGTCGGTTACAATGGTAAGAGATCAACATATCCGTATTGCCAAGCTTGCCTTTCACGCCAAGAAGAGTGCCATCCGGATACAGGACGAAGTCTTCAATCTTGTATCTTCATAGTCTTGGAGTCCGGCCAATGATGATAGTTCGGCTATCCGGACACCCCCTAGTCCAGGACTCCCTCACCTTGTATTATATATACGTGCACCAACACCCCATCAATACAACGTCTATTATATTGCAAACTTTCCCGTCTACACGCTTGATGCGAGGCATAGCGCTTGCGCTCGACCATGGTCCGCATCTGTTTCCTATTCTATCAGGCTAGGATGGGCCCAGAAACCAACCCTTGCGTGTACTAACTTGAGGGCATCTCCAGCCGCGCCCCCAACAGGCCCTCCCCAGGCGATTTTGCCGCGCCGGCGCCGAAAAAAGGCCCCAGTCGCGCCCCCCCAGAAGCCCGTTTTTCGCCGGCTCGGGCCAAAACTGGTGCCGGCGGATCCAGGCCGAACCCGGCGCCCTGGGGGGCGCTTGGGGAGCCGGCGCAAGCAAAAAAGGCGCGTGGGCCCGCACTGGAGGCGACCCGAGGGCCTTTTCCTGCCGTTTTCTTGACGCTTTTCTCGCTTCTCTCCCGCTCGCTCGGCTTCCTCCCGCCATTCTCCCCCTTTCTCCCGCCAAACCCTGCTCGCCTTCCGCCGCCATGCCGCCGAAGAAGTACCCCATGCCGCGCGCGGCGGCGACCGCGACTGGCGCCGTGACCCAACCGAAGTAGAGGAAGCCGAGGGCGCTGCCATCGAAGCCACCGGTCCTGTCGAACGCCGAGTGGAGGGTGGAAGTTCAGCGGCGAGAAGCAGTCACCGCCGACAGGCGGAACAGGGGCATAGCCAAGAAGGCCCGCGACAACGCGGCGCGCGCGGCGGCGTCTTCCTTGTCGGTCGAGGCGGGGATGAATCCACCCGTCGTCAGCCACGCCCAGTACGCGCCCTGGGGACAGCAAGGCGCCGGATCTCCATGGGGTTCATCGTCGCCCGGCTACGCCGACGGCGACGCGCACGGCGGGATCAACCCAAACGTGACCTTCCCCCATGCCACCCCACTACACGCACGCCCTCGCCCGCCTTCGTCGGCGTGCAGTACCCTCCATACAACTACTCACCGCCCGCCGCCTACGCGACCACACCGACGCCCCATCTCTACCGTGGTCCGCTACCCTTCTCGCACCTCGGCGACGCCGAGGACACGGGAGTCGACATGGACGACATCATCGCGACAGGATCGGCCGCGGCCGCCTCGTCTCCCGGGTTCGCCACCCAGGACGAGGTAGTGGACCTCAGCGGCGACATGGAGGCCGAGCTCGGCTACGTCTACGGCGACGACGCGCAGGAACCCGAAGAGGAGGAGTAGGACGAGGAGGAGGAGGAGGAGGAGCCGGCTCCTGTTCCGACGAAGGGGCGCCAGAAAAATAAGCGGGCGGCTAGGTCGGGCGAACCGCGCATCAAGTGGACGTCCAAGGAGGAGGAAGGCCTCGCCGAAGCGTGGAAAGTCGTCTGCCTCGACCCGACCACCGGCGCGAACCAGAGCTTCGAGACGTACTGGGACCGCATCAAGGCCGAGTTCGATGAGCGGAATCTCGTCGACCCCTACTTCAAAGGCGTCTACATGCAGCGCGGGTCCAAGGCGATGGCGAACCATTAGGGGCGTATCCAGTTGGCGTGCAACAAATGGCATGGAATCGTCGAGGAGGTCGCGGCTCGCCCGGAGAGCGGCGCCAGCGTTGAGGATCAGGTACGCACGCCGTTCGCCCGCACATCTTCGTCCCCTACGCCCGCCGTTCGCCAACTGTTCGTCCGTCCGCGCAGCTGCTGCGTATGTTCGCCATGTACCGGGGTGACAACCAAGACGCCGACTTCAAGCTCGACCTGCTCCGGACGAACGTCGCCGCAAAGAAGAGGAACACCGACATGGCTTTCCTGATGGGCGGGGCGGACATGCTCCAGAGCAACGACGAGAAGCTCAAGGCGTGGTACCTGGTGCAGCGCGGCCTCATCCTCAACGAGCTGCCGACGGCAACGCCGACGACACCGACGACGCCCACGGCCACACGGACGCCAAGCCCGAGCGAAGCATCTACATCGCCGCCCAGCAGTGTCGAAGCCGCGCTGACGCAGCCCAACACCGAAGCAGCTCCGACTCCGCCAACACCGATGATGAACGCCAGACTACGCCCGATCGCCGGATTTGCGGCGTCTTTTGAGAGCGGGAATGACCATGTTTGAATTTACCGCGTCCTGGGGCCGGCGCGTGGGTGCGTGACTGGGAGCTAGCTCGCCCCCAGGGGCCAACTAGCGCCGGCACGCCCCCAGGATGCTCAATTTAATCGTCCTGGGGGCCGAACGGCTGGAGATGCCCTGAGGTCCAGTTCAATTCAGTTTTGCGTAAAATAAGTTGAGTTCAGTTCGCAAACGGATCCGGCATACGTCGACCAAAATAAAAAGAAAAGGTACTACTAGTTTGACCACCAAACACAATCGATATACTAGAAATTCCGATGACGACATCGATCGAGAGCGAGCGTGCCATGGACGACGGCGACATGGAGAGCGGTCTAATCATGGCGGCGGCAGAGCCGGACAACTGAGGACGCCGCATGGTGATCATCGCCATGGGTTAGGTGACCCTGTCCATCTTGGCCTTGCACATCTACCGGTTGAGTTAGACGCGTCGACACCTTCCTTCCGAAACCACACAACATCTAGGTCTTTGCCGTCAGCTGTTGTCTCTTCGTCCTCATCGGGAAACTTGTCACCGAGTGGGAGCGCGCCGGCCCTGACCTTTTAATATAAACTACATACGGAGCAAAATGAGCTACATCTATATGTATCCATATATAATTATATATCCATATGTTGCCATATTGAAATCTCTAAAAGGTTTTATATTTAGAAACGGAGTAGTAATTAATTGCACAAGTCAGTAACCTGCAGCGTATGCGTATTCTACTTAATTTGTCTGTCTGTCTGTGAATTAATGTACGTTTTGTTTGTTGATTCCAGTGCCGACCCTCTGACCTGTGGTGAAGGTGAAGCACCGATGATGAACGATGCCACACGGCTGGGAACTATGGTGGACGAAACCTCTTGGCTACAAGATCCCACAATTGCCTCTGAAACACCAGAAGCCAACAACAAACGGAGGACAATTCTCCATCATCTTGTCATCATAAGCTGCAGAGTGTGGGATTCATGGAGACTGTCAGCATGGTCAAGGCAACACAACGTAATCAGAGCAGATTCAGCAAAAGTACATGTTGTTAGGTCCTCTAGAGTGCAAGCTATCAGTTTAAGCTTCTCCAAAATACCCACAGCGTAATTAACACCATCTGTCATTTCTTCAACATGTAAAACAACGGAACAATCCACTTTTGTAGGATACGGAACACAAAGCACCAATCATCTTTGCCAAGTTTTGCACAGAAATAACCAACCATAACCGCTGTTAGTTTCACTCCCGAAAGTTCAGCAGTTTTTGACAGACTGGTTCTGCTACTTTTTCAACAAAGGGTGTATTTTATTAACCATATGTCTCTAACTCTTTTCGTAAATTATTTTTAACCATGAAAAATAACTCTATAACAAAAATATCGTGACTTTGGACCAGCTAGGCGAGCAAAGAGGCACTTGTGCCAAGAAGGCAAGTGAAAAGACCGACAGAAGTGTAAAAATGTCCTTTCCAAACAGCGAAAAGGCACTTGTGTAAAAAAGTATTGAAAAGACAAAGAGAAGTGAGAAAAATTCATTTCCACACAACAAAAATGCACTTGGGCCAATGCTAAAAGAAACCCGACACCTCATGTATCAAAAAGGGCACTTATGCCAAAAGGGTGTGCAGCTAGCATCATGCGTGCGTAGTTACCACCATACATAGGAAAAAACCTCTCTTTTATTTACTCAAAATGAAGCATCAAGAAGAAACTAGTGTTAGAAATATAATTGGGTTTAAGTTAGAGATAAAGAGATAGAGATAGAATTAGTTTAAACCACATGTAACTTGTCTTGTACTCCAAGTCTCTACCCCTCTTGTACTCCTATATATACCCTACACAAGGGTGAGATCAATACAACAACAATATTCATCCATCCTATACTTTTCCACATGGTATTAGAGCGGTTTGTCTCACGACGCCGATCCTAGGAACCTTCCACCACACTTCCGCAGCGCGCCGCCCCCGGGGAGATTAATCTCCTCTCCCCGGGGGCGCGGCACCCGGTCGAGCAAAGATCAGATCGGTTCCACTAGATAGATCCAATTTTCGAAATTCCTTAGATTTATTTCTTTTAGCCACCAAATAAATCCGACTATCCGCAGACTAAGGCATAGCCTAGTGGTGGGAAGGGGCTGATGCCTTCCCACCCACCCAGGTTCAAGCCATGATACTTGCAAGTTGGGTTTGTTGCACCAATTATACTATAGGGGGTTCCCCTACAGTCTTTCTGTCAAAAAAAATAAATCTGACTATCCTAGATTCCATAACTCGTGAGAACTGCAGAAGAAATCGGCGAAGAAAACGGCGCCTTCGGCGCCCCTCCCACTCCAGCGGGCAGCTGACAGCACGCGCGAGACATCGACGTGCACTTCAGCGTCGATCTACCCAGGCAACAATAGCCGACGGCGCGGCCCCGAAGGGATGGCGCTGGGCAAAAGAAGATCTACTGCGCGAGATAGCGAGATCTGGGGAGCAGCGGCGGCGATTCGACACGTCCAGCTGCATCGACCTGGGTCTTCACCACGCACGATGGATGCATGCGGAACCCCGCGCATGGAGGCGACGCCTCCGGCATGTGCGGCATGCTCCTCCCTCGCCGGTTCACGCGGACTCCATCACCCCGGAAGCCGTGGCTACAAACTTCATCGCCACACCACTGATGCGTCTCCGCCAGCGTCACACACGGGCATCGACTTCAGGCCAGGGACTCCTCGCACATGCACGGGCGCCGTTCCGGCGCGCAGGCCTGCATCAAGCGGCTACTCTCACGATCTGCATCGCATCCCGGGCAACCACACATCATCAGCAACTTCTTCCCGCGAGCACCAAACATAACTTCATCGCCAAGCGCCGGCAACTTCATCGACTCCATAGCCCATGCACGCATCGAGCCGCAAGAACATGGCCGTTTCACATGCATACGTGCGTGGCAACACTCGCCATGATGAACATGGGTACGTGCATGGCATGAGCCACGGAACCCAGCCACGGCCCTTCTGCAGCGTCGACCGCCAGCGCCCGCCACGCGCCGCTGTGCTCCGCGGGTAGGGGCTTCGACATCACATTGACGTACACGGCGGCGCTGGACTACGGAAACACATGTGGCTGCTTCGATCCGGGCGTACACTAGCTGATCGTAGCTACATCAACTTCCACTGTTCGGGACTACGCCAACAGCGATCTTCACCGACTGGCAAACTACACCGAGCGAGATTCCGCACCACGCACACGGCGGACCGTCTACACCGAGCCGATGCAGCGAACGTGCATCAAGCCACCGATCTGCAACTACACCGACACCTCCCCCAGCCGAACTACATCAAGTTGTACGACTACGCCGGGCCACTGGTCACATACTTCTTCAGCACGGCATTGACATCGACACTTCGTCACCGCGAAGGGACGCCTTCAAGCGACATCATCGTCGACACGCCACTGCAGCACCATTGCCGACACATCACCGCCAAGGTCGTCATCAACGTGGTCTTCATCACCATAATCATCAACACACTGCCGCCGCCTTGTCCACAAGATGGACACCTAGCGTCCTCTGACAGACTTTTCTGCAAGATGCGACCTCGACGATGGCAATGACCGCGTCACGATGACGGCATCGACCGCGTCATCCACGACGGCACGACTGCATCGACACGGCGTCACTACAGTGACGGCCCCACACGGCCACATGGTTCTGGCAAAACCGATGTGTGCTCGATGGGCTTCCTCCGGTCTTGGCAAAACCGGCGGACTCATCACCGAGGCACCCTCTGACATCCGCAAGGTGCATCGTCCACGTCTGCAGCCCCGTCATAGCGTTTTTTTTGCGCATCCGGCTTTGTGCGGTTTCATCATCCACGACGACCACACCATCGACCACGGCTACATCACCCTGACCGGCTACCTCGACATCGACCACACGGCTACGTCTACAGCAACTCATCGGCAACAACTCCAGTCAACAGCGTCCGCATCGTCACTAGCGTCCACGCCACTCCCGCTGTGACTGCGGGAGAGAATAGAGGAGAAGGCATGAAGGCACCAGAAGGGGACGCAGTCACCGCCCTAGGTGCCAACCCATCAGAGACGCAGTTGATGATGGCGCAACGGAGAAGACGACGAAAGCACAAGACTTCAAATTCAGTCGTACTCGTCCGCTTCACTCCCGCTGCGACTGAGGGGGAATGTTAGAAATATAATTGGGTTTAAGTTAGAGATAAAGAGATAGAGATAGAATTAGTTTAAACAACATGTAACTTGTCTTGTACGCCAAGTCTCTACCCCTCTTGTACTCCTATATATACCCTACACAAGGGTCAGATCAATACAACAACAATATTCATCCATCCTATACTTTTCCACAACTAGTTCTGCTACTAGAGGAGGACAATGATGGATATTCTCTAGCAGCATAGAAAGTCCGGTGCCTCGAAAACACAGTAAGCAATAATGATGTTTCTGCATCGCTCATCTCACGTTCAAACTGAAGTATCGACTGGACTGGCTGACGTTTGATCCAAACAACTGATACCAAGCATGTACCTTTGTGAGCTTATGACATTTGATCCTGCAAAATTAAAATCCTTAATTTTCTACCTAAGATGGAACTTCTATCTGTGTCATTCTAGCTTGGTCGCATACGAAATGCCTTTGTAACATTGTTAGTAGATGACCTGGAGCGAAAGCACCAACACGAACTGCAATTTACTGTTATACTGGTTTGTAAACTGTAATCAGCTTCACTGTTTAAGATATGCAACTGAATGACTGATACAAGACAAAACTGAGAGGCCATGGACGAAATTGTAGTTTTTGTGTTGTTGACCTTCCGCGAAAAAACACATTATTAGAACTTAGACTCCCTCTCGGGCTCTCGCGACCGCGTCGCCCCCGCGGGCAACCGGCCGCGCCCCGTTCTCCTTCTCCAGCGCCCCTCCCTCCTCCTTCCCTCCCCGCCGCCGTCGGCGGCGCTCGCCGCCGGGCCTGGCCCGGGCGACGCTGGCGGCGGCGGCCCCCTCGCTTTCCCCCTCGGCTTCCTCTGGCGCGGGACGGAGCGGGCTGGGGGGTGTCCCTAGGCGGCGGCGGGGTCTTGGCGCTATGCGGGCGGATGGCTAGACGGCGGCGTCGCCGTTGGCGGCGGGGTAGCACGGCGGCGCGTCCTGGCGGTGCCAGCTCGGCCCAGATCTGGGCCCTTCGGGCCCCATCTGGGCCCGGGCGGGCCGGCGGAGGGGTGAGCCTGCGGCGCGACCTCCAGGAGGCCGGGGTGTGGCGGCGAGCGGCTGCGGGCTGGCGACGCGGACACCGAATTGCTGCAGTGTGGCCGGCGGGGCTTTGCGGGCCTGTCTGGGCCCGACCGGGCTAGGGGTGGCCTGGTGTGCCCTGCTGCCGCGTTCGGACGGCGACCGCGACGGTGCTGGGGGCTCGGGACTCCCGCACGTTTGCGGGGGAGGTGGGTCCCTCCTGCTCGGTAGCGGTGCCGCTGTCTCCGTGGTTTGGCGTTTCTCTTCGGGTCTCTTGGCCTCGTTGTGGTGTTCGCAGTGAGGCGCGTGGGTGGTGGTGCAACCGAGATGGCGCAAGGTGGTGGGCGGAGGTTTGGCTGGTCGGCTCCGGTTCGGTCGGGCGGCGGGGTTTGGAGTGTGGGAGAAATCCTTGCCGGTCTTCGGCTCCGATGCGGTGACGCCTGCGGGTGCCACCATTCTTTCCTGGAGGGCGTCGTTGTTATCCATCCTCCAGCTCCCTCCGCATGCCGGGGGAAACCCTAGGACCCGTCCGGGCAGCAGCGTCGTCGGCATCGCATTCCTTCTTGGGGATGCTGCTTGGTACGCGGCGGATCGAAGCCTCGGGCTACGGTGGTTTGTCTTCGGTGGGCGCAGCGGTAGCGGGTCATCCGCGCTTTGTTGAGCTGCCGTTGTTGGCATTTGTTTCTTCTTCTTTTTCTTTTGGGCTGGTTGTGCTGCTCGCTCCAGCGATCTATGTAATCGGTGTTGGTTGCTTTGCAATACCAAAGCGGGGGAAACCCTTTTTCGGTAAAAACACATTATTAAGATGGCTTCTAAAATCTCCGTATCATTGAAATGAACAACTTTGATTTTCAGGTCATCGCCATCCGATCTCATCTCGGGGGTCGGGACTGTACATTGAGTTATGTTCGACTGATTACATTCACAAGACGACCTCCGATGTGAATATTTTGGTCTTGTCGAGGCAATCAGTTTTGATATTTGAATCATCTCAGTCCAAAATCGTATGCAAAGGTTAAAGCCAATACAATGTGTCTTGACCACTAATGAAAAGTTTCAGCCGGGACTAGACACCCATATGACCGATGTCTTATGGGTAGCATGAGTTATCGCCTATATTGCGTGAGTGATTTAACCCTCAAGAAGGTCCTAAATTAAAAAATGTTCAACATGAAAGTTGCTGGTTCCCTCAAAACAGTTAAATGTTCATTTGGGGACGTCTACATCTGAGGTCATACGCGTCCTGTGGAACCCAAAAACCGAACTGATGCCTCAGATCTACCCAAAACTGAAATTCCTCTCAAATGGAAATTTTGAGTTGAGTTAATTTTCACCCCAACATTCCTTCACCAGGCCGCCAAGGCCGCCCGTGTCCTTGGACTTTGTCCAGCCACCCGGTAAGCCTCGCCCCTGCAGCCGCTAGAGTTCACCGGAGCTCCAACCCCTGGGCATCGCCTATCGCATTTTGGCCGGTGAGCCCCAAGCACCCCCACGCGCCTGGATCCGACCCGAGCACCACCAACTCGTCCGGATCCGTTGAGAGATACCAGGCCGCCACCTACGCAAAGGAGATGCCCAGCGCCGCCAACGTTGACCGCCCCAATGCCGCGCAGCGCAGATCCAGCGGCCCCCGGTCGCGGCGGCCCTTGCGTAGTGCAGATCCGGCGGCCCTCCTTGATGAGCATCCACTGCTCAAAGAAGCACTCTTCTACTTGAGTTGACGAAAGCAATATATCAATCTTTGAGCCGCGGGTGATATCGGCTCAACATATGTTTTTTTTTGCGAAGGGCCCCCAGATCTGATAACAAAGACTAGCAGTAGTACAAATCATCCCAAAGAAACCAGAAATTACAACCGGGTCCAAAGGGCACCCAACAACCTCATCTATCAATGCGAGACGCATGTGCACTGTCGCCGCTTCCTCGTAGTTGGCCTGACCTTGAATCGAATGGCACATCATGCGAACGGGAAGAGACGTCGCCACCACCGTTGAGGATTAGAACTTGGAAAGATCCAGAGACGACAAACATGCGCCTGCCGATCCAGCGCTTTGATCGGAGCACCAAAGCTCACCATATCGAAGGATCCAAGAGCACCTAAAGCCGACAGTTCGCCAACTCTGCCAAATGCCTCACTGTGATGACAGAGAACCACCAACAACTTTAGTCCACACCGCCACCGCCACCCCCACCATGACGACAACTCCGGGAACCACTACCCTACTATCTCCATACCAGAAGCACATGATAGGGGTTCCCGCCCTCTCCCGTTGCCAGAGCGGTGGAAGAAGAGGGAAGGAACCACTGGCCTCGCCGGCGGCAGATAGAGGGAATAAAGTCGCCTTTCTAGGTGAAAGAAAAAGAAACCGCTAGGTTGCAGCCGCACATACGATTTATCATCATTTTTCTAGAATATTTCAAGAACAAGTGGGCAGGCCTGAATAATTCAACCAAATTTAGGAGTTTAACAACACTTGGGGAGTCCTGCATCAAAGAAATAAAAACATGAGCTAAGTATGCACCGTCACTGTCACATGCGGGTCCTCGATATTGATCGGTAGGTAGTGTGGTAGTTTAACATAGCGTCGCCAACACGCTTGGTTAAGCTATCATCAGATTCAGATATAATTAATCAGCAGCTAGTGCCATAAAACGACGACTTCATGCCAGCTATATTGAAATGGTTGAGATTACAAGTTGGTCTTATTTTTTATTTTATATAAGACAAAAAACCGAAGGCGTTTAAAACAATGCCTTGGATTGGCTTGATTAGAGGCGTTATAAGAAAACGCGTTATAAACAGAAGGCTATTTTGGAGGCATTCCGGGCGGAAAACGCCTTGAAATGTCAGTTACGGTTTTCTTAGTCAGGGCAGGAGGATGGAATATTCAGCAGGCAACCTTCCACTTCTTGCTATACCTATATAACATTCTAGTCACGGCGAACCAAATATTCAGCAGGCAAGTTCGAATCATTTAGAGAGCTTTCCAAGGCATTTTTGAATGCCGATTGATGTCTGGGATGTTGTAGTGATTATTATCGGCGCCACTGAAAATGGCGCCCAAGTTGTGCAGGTCGTGCGTTGCCATTGGCGCCGAACACAGGGGCCAAATCCTGAGATATTTTTGCCAGGGGGTCAGATGGAAAAAATTAGTTTCATCCCGATCGGGGTGCAGTCCATGCAGGAAAAAAATTCATGGGAGCTGTGTCCAGGGGGTCTTCCAAAGGTTATATATAATAAAGAAACAAGGGAAACTCAGAGGGCAGGTAAACAGCCGTTTTTGTTATAGCTGCCGTGGTGTATGTACATACACCACAGGCGTTTCATTGCTCATTTCAGAATACATACAGTCCATATCTTCTTCATCCTGCAGCCTGGTGCACTGCTACCAGGTACTTACAAGCAAGGTTTTAGTTACCGGTCGAAATTTCGAGATTTCCCATGGTTACCGCGTATATCCATGCCCCTCGGTAAATCCACATACCAAGCAAAAAATACCAGTTTTTTGAATTTTTTGAATTTAAACACTCGATTTGTAGTAAATTACGTAGGATCTAATTAATGTCATGAGAGGTGGTTCTGGCATGTTGGTAGCAACCTAGTTCCTGTTTTAAGAGGTCTCTAGTTCAAATGTTCGTTCGTTAACTCATTTGAATTCAAAATTCAACTATAAAATTCGTCCGAAATATTCTCGGTATTTATCGGTATTTCTCGGTAACCGTGGTAACCACGTTTACCAGTCCCCCTCGGTAAAAATGCCTCATTCGGTAACCAAAACCTTGCTTACAAGTCGACCATCCTGAGTCTTTTTGGTTTTTGTTTTGTTAGCTCCTGTTGTACTTGGGTACTACTTCTCCAAGATCCACTTCTCTCTGCAAAAGTTTGTTGGTTTGGTTTTGTTTGGTTTGCCCAACTAAGTTGAGATCTAAACTGCAAACCGCGGATTTAGCCTGTACAAATAAGTAGCAACAACGACACCCAAGTCAACCTGAATGGATAGGATCCGTTCGGGAGTCTGAGAGAGAGACCTTGGGGAAAGATTAGTTCGCTAGCTACTATGAGTTTAAGGTTCAGATTGGACTAATTTACTCTTATCAATTTTTTGCCCACATCTCAGCATCTTCATTAAGATTAATATGCAAGGTTGTTTGAACAAGTCTTTGGACATCTCCATAAACAAGTTCACAACTCGTTGTTTGGATGCAGCTTAGTCTCTCATGGTTCATGAATTGTATTAGATTTACTATGTAAGTACGTCGAATTAAGCGCCCCGTGTACTCCACTTAGGATGGACGTGGGAATCACGGAACATGGCGTATTGGAGTTGGAGCGTATATTTGAGGGAACCATCAAACCAACAGATCTAAAGTTATCAGCTCTACAGAGCATCACCGGAAATTTCTCACAAGAGCGAATAGTTGGTACGGGCGGATTTGGAACCTTATACAAGGTAAACTTCACTTTTCAGAGACCTTTTTGTTTAGACAGCCTAAATGTCTCACATGCTTGATCAAACTTTTCATTTGTTTCGATATAAGTGCAAAATAAACTACTACTACTCAAAAAAAATGTTCATTTTTGTTTAGTACATAAATGCAGAATTTTATCAAATTACCGCTATGTGTCTGTGCTATGCCGCCAAGCAAAATACTTTGGGTTGGTATGTTGCCAAAGTTGAGTTGTATGCATGCCAAATTACATCACATACTGTTCCATTGCGTGTTCAGATAATATCTAATGTGATCCAACAAGTTTAAACAGGGTGTCCTTCGAAATGGAGAAGTTGCTGTCAAGAGGATAAAGAGCAACCATACAATTGATGAGAATGTATTTCGTCGGGAGGTTAACAGCTTATTGCATGTCAGCCATAAGAATATAGTTCGGTTTCTTGGCTTCTGTTCTCACACAGAACATAAAGTATTCGAAAATGAAGGATCAAGAGATTACATTTATGCAGAGGATAGAGAAAGAATACTCTGTTTTGAGTACATCAACAACGGAAGTCTTGAAAAATATATTACAGGTACACTCTGGATGTCAAACTTTTCTCTCTCTTTTAAACATCTACTCTTCAGTAGCAGGGCCACAAATTATAAGGGACTGACTAACAATTAAATCATTTTTTATGTCTAACAGTGCACAACTAAATGTTCAAAGACCTCATGCTCTTGTTCCTTCTTCTTCTGCAGATGAATTAAGAGGGCTTCAATGGGACACTCGCTTTTTAATAATAAAGGGAATATGCGACGGTCTGCAGTATCTTCATATGGAAAAGCAAATTATTCATAGGGATCTGAAGCCAGCGAACATACTAATAGATTATAATATGGTAGCCAAAATAACTGATTTTGGTTTATCAAGAATGGAGGAAAATGCACAAACCAAAAGTACAACCCGGGTTTCATCACCGTAAGCATTTACCAAAACAACAAACCTTTTTTTTACCTTCGTTACAGTTCATTTTTCATGTTCTGTAATTAATGTATTCTCATGCAGAGGATACACCGCTCCAGAATACATAGACAAAGGCAAAATGTCAGTCAAGTATGACGTGTATAGCTTGGGAATCATAATAATCGAACTGGTGACAGGACATAGGAGTATTCCCGACAGTAATAATGTAAGTGTTTTTTATATTGTAGGTGGCCTCCTTTTACAGATATAGCCAAAATATTTCTGTCGCATACAGTTACAAGGTTTTGTACTATGGCTCGATGCAAAGTTAAAAACATACTCTTTTGATTAAGAAGGGTAATATAGTCGCATGTTGATGGATATTTAGCTTGATGACTATCCACAAAATTCCGCATGCGAGACAATAAGCACCAGTTTTGTGCGCTTGTTTTTCTCCCTCGTGTTTCATGTAAAGTGGGTATTCCTAGAGTCTAGACGAGGTACCCCCAGTCCAAAACCTTGTAACTTTATTCATCTTGTGACAGGTCTAATATGTGCCTAATTACAGAATGTCGACTAACCTGGTTAACAACCGAATATACTCTTTCAAGTGACTTTAAAATCCGTTAATTTAATCAAAGGGGAAATAAGCTAAATAGTGATTGAGCACCCCATAAGTGTTGTAAGCGGAATAGCAATTACATCTCTAATGTGTAAAATATATCCTTATACGATTGTATTTCAACATAATGTACTTCTACTTAATTTGCATTGCAAGCATTGGATTTCTTTTTTCGAAAAGGAGGAATACCCCCGGACTTTGCATCTCTTGATCCACACAGTCGTATTATTAAAAAGGTACAGGTTCGTAATAATATCTCAGACAAACTGGCAAAACTAAACGAAACGTTGCCACAACCGGCGAAAATAGGGTAAGATGAGTAGACACATATCCTATTGTTGGACCGCCATCTAAATCGGTTGTAACTATTCCATGCGACCGTATCCCAGCGGTTTCACCCAATATCCATCGAGTAACGACTAACAACCACAAACAGATCCAAGTAGACACTCTGAAGATAACCTCTACAAGAAATTGATAATGATTTCTCTGTTAAAAGCAACATCATTCTGACCGTTCCATATGGCCCAAAGTAATGCACACACCCCCACTCGAATATGTGTCGTAGTCTTCGGCTCTACCCCAGTTAACCAAGTCCCAAATAAATGTGAAACCATGAGAGTCAGAGATACGTTAAAGGAAGTGTGTGAATGGTCCGCCACAATAACTTAGCCATTGGGCATTGTAGAAAAAGATGATGTATTGTTTCATCCTGATCACAAAAGCAACATCGTTTACTACCCTCCCACCTACTTATTGGATGACATATTGAATTTTTCATGGTGCTACAGTTTAAAAGAGATCTAAAAAACTGATGTCTTGATTTCAGAACTGTGTTGGCATGGTTTGTCTACCCTATGGTTATACAAATCACGAGCATTAAATATCAGCTTTGTCAAATGGCAGGTGCTTAGAAGATGGAGGCACAGATTGCATAAATCAGGGAAAGAAACACCACTCAGATACCAACAGATAAATAAACTCATCGAGATTGGGCTACTCTGCCAGGAAGAGGACCCCTATAAGAGGCCTTTTATATCAGATATAATATGTGTTATCAATGAACTGAAAAGCACAGATAGGAAAATCAGCAATGCGAACGAATCTACAATAGGGCAGGTAAGCTCATGTGCTCCTCATAACTTCAATAACAGCAATACTTCAATCGTTCCTACATTGTTCATTAGATATCATTATTTTGTTTGGAAGAGAGTACCTGGAAGTAAAGACTATGTGATACGCTCCTTAGGGAAGTCCCATATAAATGTACATGCAGACGAGAAACAAACCAAGAAAGTGGATCCTACATTGTAGGAGAGGACTCTTAGATATGTGCTCATAGTGTAGATGCATTCTTTCCGCTAAGCACCCATATATGAAAAAAAAAGTGATAGTATACATGCAAGAGTGTGTGCCTATGACCATGACCTGGTGCTTCATTTCCATCAGCGTTAATCCAAAGCTTTAATTAAAATTTAAAAACAACCATTACCTCTTGCCTACTATTCTAATCGTAGAAGTTACCGCCTTAATGAAAACAAAGCTTATGAGATTCCAGGAAAAGTACTTCTCATTGTTGCAATGCATATTGTTTTGTTTTTGCAGATAAGCCCCTACTCGGAGGATGACATGCTTGGGATTGAGCCGCTCGAGTTACGCTTTCCTTTCGAGATCAACAGTCAGATATCATGCTCACTTGAGCTAACCAATGAAAGAAATGCTTTTATTGCATTCAACATCCAGACGACGAGCCCCCTGCCATACTGTATACAACCAGATAAAGACATTGTGGCTCCACAATCAAAGTATAGTGTGAATATAACATTGCAACCACTAGACAAGGCACCACAAGATAAGTACACTGGTGATTTTATCGTCCAGAGCACCAAAGTGAATGAGAATCTTATAACTGAGGACATAACTAAAGATTTATTTGAAAGAGAGGAGGGTAAATTGGTGGATGAGGTGAATTTGACGATTACATATAAGGCCGAGGAATCCCAAGTGGATATGTCACTTGGATCACCTATAAATTCAGACATAAAAAATTTGCAGGGTCCACAAATATCCAATGTGATGTCAGCTGTGGCAGAATCCAAGGTGAGCATAGTGACTTAATTGAACTTGTGAAGAGTTTAATCACTTTCCTTAGAAGAACCTACAATTTTTTAACAATTTAGATGTAGTCGGCTTGGGTATATAACTACACATGCACACTAAAGTAATTAATATTTCAGAGTTAATTCCATTTTGTACCACAAAAATTCATCAAATTGATAGGAATTACCCTTTTTAGACATTTGTGACACATTTTACCCAGGAATGTGAGTATCAAGCATCATGTCTATCAACAAGGAATGTGATAGCCTAGGTGGTTTGCACGATCCCAGCCCATGCTTGATGTCTTCGTTTCAAACCCCACCCTAACAAAATTTTCACTTCTATGATTTTCTACCAATTGATGGGTGGGATCGATCCTACTGAACCAAAAGCACGTCAAGAAAAAAATGGACATATAATAAACTAGCGAGAAATTAAAAAAAACCACCCACGTGGCATGCCTAGTCAGAAACCATTTGGGGAAAATTTTGATTAGGGTAAAATGTGGAACAAATGCCTAAAATGGGTTTATAAATTCAGGATTTTCACAAATGGGTAATTCCTACCAATTTGGTGAATTTTGGGGGTAAAAATGGAATCAAATAAATATTTTACCAGAGAGCGTGCAAATATGAGCCATGTTGGTCTTCTGGTTGACAAAAAATGTCTAATCCTCATTGCGATTTAATTGATTTGACTATGCCATCTATGATTTTTGTGCATTTCATAATGTAAACAAATTAAAAAATATCATTAGGCGGTCCAAATATGTGCCACTTTGTTTTTTTTTTGACTAAGAACATAATCTTGAATGTTATTTATTTGATTCGATTATGTCATCTATGCATGAGTTATATAAATTTTCAGATTACCTTTTTAAGTAGATGAGCTCAGTAGTTGCTAATCTTGGTTGAGAACAAAATCCAGATGTCTCGCGGTAGTGTGCCTAGTTCATTATGACACCTACTTTCCCTGTAAGCAACCTTTAGAGTCAAAAAAAATGTGGACCTATAGTCCAAGTGTCCTACAATAGAACAGTTCTCACTATCTCATTCTCTCTTTAGAAATGAGATTGTCCACTTCCCCTTGATGGCAACAATCTTGGCATTAGGAACTATGGTCCATGTATATGTGTAAATATTGTACATTATATGTGTAGATATTCACCAACACTTCCGACTGATGTGGATAGTGGAAATTTTACTAGTAATAAAATTAAAAGAATTTCTTTGTACTATATGTATATATAATATATCATCCTCCTCTAATTATTTATTAGATAATACTCCCTCGTCCCATAATGTAAGACATTTTTCAACACTACACTAGTGTCAAAAAACGTCTTACATTATGGGACGGAGGGAGTAGAAAATAGAACCCTGATTTGATTGATTTGCTTGCATAACATTCATATTTCTGTTTTCTATGACATCATATATTCTGAGTGTATGAGTACTATATATGTGCAATATTCAGAAGGTCCTCTTATTGGTTGGCCAATGGTAATGCAAACTAGATAGTTCTATTGGTCATAGTTGTTGCAAAAAGTACCATTGTTTTTTACGGAATGGTTGTCAAAAAGTAGTCTTAACGTAAGCAACAGTTTATCAATATTATTGTTAATTAATTCCGTTGCATCGCTATTTTTTAAGAATAAATAAATACTGGATGTACCCTAAACGTGAAGCTTCAAATGGTTGACAACATCAATCATTTATCCATGGTTACGCCTGATGATTGGTGTTCTAGGAATAAAAAATCGTCCTGTTGTGTTAACGGTACATACACCACTCCCAGATTGGTGCTTTTTTCTCTAGTTTGAAAGAAACCACTGATGTGCTAAATCAGTTCCTCAATTTGAAAATAGATGATGTTTTCACGACTTGCACTTCAACCAAATTATAAGAGATAGAATGACCCCTATTTGACATGATACTTGTTACTTCTGGAGAATGGCATGTTAGCGAGTTATTCTACTATATAGTAATAACAACCACTAGAAATAGTTTAGTGTGGAGGTGTTTAAAGGAATACGTGCTGGAAAAGTATCTCAAAAAAGTGAAATGGGATATACTTAAAGGGAAAGTCGTGGCTGCACTCATATGTTGGATGCACCCACGCAATGAACAGTAAAATCTGAAAATAGAAAAAAAATCTGAAACTTTGTGGCATTGATTTTGAGCAAAATTGTTTTACAACCTTGCAAAGTTTGGCCGCCAAATAACATCGAATGATCCACATGTGTAATGAAATACAAACTCTTGCTCTGCACCCATATTCATAATTTTATATTTGAGCACAAGCTTTGTTTTTATTTTTGTATAGGATCTCAAAAGTTTTAGATTTTTTGATTTGTTTTGCTAGGTTTTTGACCGTGGGTATAGCAGGGGTGCAATGTTCGTGGGTGCAGAACAGCCACACTCATACTTAAAACAAAACTTAATCATAGATACTAGTTTAATTCCAAGTCAATGATCTACAATTGTATGTTTCTAATATGCTGATTTATCCATGGACGTGTCTTCTTTTCCAGATAAGTGCATCTAGCTCAGATGAGGTGATCCAGTTTGATCCCCCGAGCTCTGCTTTCCCTTAGTGCCAGATAAAAAGGTGTTATCCTCAGTTAAAATAATCAACATTACAGATTTGTATGTCAGCATATTATTATCTTTCCCAAAAGAAAACTCCGCGGTGTACTTCGGAAGCAGTCGCAGATCGATCATGCCACCACGGTCCACACGATGGCTCACATTAATAAGAAAAGAAAAGGAAGATTCAGTAAAAGACATGCAGTTCAATGACCAAGTCATTGTGTCGTATGCCATTGTGGCTGAAGATATCAAAGTCTCCGACCTTGATCGGGATGATTACAAGGACAAGAAGATGTTGCATGTCATTCTAACAAAGGTAAGTACACTATTTTTCGCTTGATGAAGTTTAGTAATTAGAGCGAATGACACTTTTTTCCTCTAAACTTCTTGTAGTTTAGTTACCCCATTGTTGTCCGCTCTTGAATCTGTTTTTTTTTTCTTTCTAGATTTTTTTTGCCAACCAAGGGCAGGAAGTTCCCGCATTACATTATGAGAAGAGTTGTCTAGTTTAGTATGAAAAACCGTGTGAAACCCGAACAAGAACAACATGCTTAGTAACCGGGCGTTGAGCGCCCCCTGTCTACCAAGCCGAGGCAAGAAACACGACTTAAACTCAAATGCACTAAAGAAGGTTGTGTGATGTCTAGCACCGCCTCATCATCACCCATCGCGCCCACGACCTGGCAACTCCGACTCCACTATAGCTTCCGAAGTGCCAAACCCCGTGATGAAAGCAGAAGCCTTGAGAAGGCGACTCCGCCAAAGCCGTCAACCACAGAGGTGCCACGGATGAGCCATGCCCTGATGCACGCTCACCACCCATCAAAACAACTCAATGTCGGTCGTTATCGCCACACAGGAAGCCTTGGCAACCATGGAACCAAGGGCTTTGTCCCGATAACCATCCACGATCAGCCTCTAGTTCCCGACATGCATTCGTTCCCTCCCATCCATAGACGACTTCCCCACGCTCCTCTCCCAACCTCCAAACCATTAGCGCGGGAATCGCTCTAGCAGTCACTCCTCTTTGCGGTTTGGGCACGGGCGCCCCCCCCCCCCCACCCCCCAATTCCAACAAAGTTAGGATAATGTTAGACAAACTCAGTACTAAAAATAATGCAACATAGCATGACAACTTCTCGACTGTCTACTACAACAAGTTTTGCCTGGCTCCTGCAAGGGAGGGGTAATGACGGCGGCGCGCCTTCGGCTCGCTTCACTGCTTGTACTCGTCGCTAGGTGGTCTATGGATCTGAATGTAATTCTTATTATTTCCGGTGTCTGTTGTACTGCTAAGATTGAAGATGAATGGATCGAAAGTTTTCTTGAAAAAACAAAAGTTGTCTCCTGGCAACTGGAAAGTTGGTTCTAAAAGTGGTGTGAAGTTGGTTTAGTGCACTGCTAAAGTGGCGTGTCATAGCAGAAAAAATGTTTCTGAATGCCTCTTTTCTCGGACAACAAACGTGGTGTGAAGTTTGCCACCCTGAAAACAATTGACTATTTGTCCCATGCAGCTAGTGTATGTTGTTTGAGCAACTTGCACCTTATACTGTATAAACTTTTGGTTGCTATTTAGGCAATCTGTGTCTAGGTCTCCACCAACTAGCGCCCCTCGTTCATATTTTCATAGGTTTTTGGGAGGTGTGGTCACCACACCCAACCTATCCCTCAAAATGTGCGTCTTTCCTGCATGCCACCGCCCCTCCACATCTCGCTGTCGTCAGAACGCACCATTAAACCTAGGAATTCCTCGGTCTGGGCCGAGTTTGGGCTGGGCTTGCAAAATCCCAACCTTCCAAGACCTAGCCCAAACCCGGCATGAAGACCCAAATATATAGACATTGCAAACCCGAGTCTGGACCCGAGGCAAAATACTGCGATAGCCCAAAAAAAAGTACCAAGTGCTGCATATGGCAGCTGTGAAACTGACAAATAAAAAGAGAAAATCAAACAAACATAAATGTGAATTAATCTGTATAGATCGATTTGATCTCCATACATAGGGATAAGCCTAGCACTAGCGCGTGTATTTGGTGTATCAGTAACGCGGGCGCTACAGCTAATATGTAGCAGTAGCGCGGGCTGGCCCATGCTATCGCTATACATGGGTAGCAGTAGCGAGCTTTGGAGCAACGCGCTACTGTTATTAGCTGCAACACTTTTAATTAAGCCGCGCTACTGGTAAGAGCGCGCTGCTGCTAAATTTATTCCCTTTGCTACTGCTAGTTTTATTAGTTTCTATTTTTTTGCATATTTGTTTTGTATTTGAACATGCTTTATACAATAATCTTTAGCATATACACATACAAATGTAATCATAGCATATACATACAAATAGTCTCATCAAATCATGTCATCATCATAATCATCATCCAACACAAAGTGGTCTCCCGTCATCATCTCGAAAGTAGCGATACAACTCTCGAATACTTGCAACTACATCGTCATCCATCTAAACAATGATACACGTGAGAAGAGCTATCACTATGAGTGAGAGTGAAACTATGCAGTACATGAGCGGCGGTTATGAGTCCTCTCTCGCGCTAGCGTGAACCTCAAGTAACCAGCTTCTGCTTCTTGTCTTCTTTTGAAGCCTTTATGGCTGGCGCTCGAGACCCTCTCCACCTGCGCCTGACACTCAAGACACTCGTCGTACAGTCCTGGAACCTTCCCTTTGTACACGACATAGCACTGTTCTTTGCCATCAAGAATCTAGGTACCTGTTAGAGATGCATCTTCGTTAAGAGAATGTACAATCATATGCAACAAAATATACTTGAGCAACACGAAAAAGAAAGGGTTAGCAACTAGATGCAACATATAGTAAACATACAAATAATCAACGAGGTTTCATTGTACGCAAACTAGTTAACTAGAGGTGTGCAGGTCATCGTACCCAAACTAACAAAGTAGCGTTACGCAAGTTCAGTGGGGACTGTGGACATCACAAAGTTTCATCGCTACAGAAACTATACAAGTTCAACCGACACATATCATCATCATCGGCATCGTAAATCACTAGAACTCCCATCGTTCCATATCATCGAGGATGCACCCTAGCTTCTTGAACGGCATGAGGTCCTGGCGTTGCATGCCTATGCGAGTTCGGACATCAGCTCGCGATATAGGGCCGTGGTGGAACATCCCCTTCTCTTCGACGACTTTTTTCATGTTGATGGTCACAATGTCCCTCTGGATCCGAAAGAAGTCATCTCTAAGTTTATTATCCGCTTCTCCATGAGATTCTACCCACTTGCGGACATGATCATCATTTCTGTTTGTCATGCAAAGATTTTGGTGATCCCTTCTGAAATCCATCATGAGATGGAGGAGGTAGAATCCATCGTTCTTGCTTGGTTTTGGGACATGGATGCAGTAGAAGTTAGTTTTATGCGAGAAACCCGTCTTCTTGTTCCTTTGTTTCCTGATCTGCAGGTGGCCACCCCTCAAGCTGAAGCCTTGGAGAGCATCATCTAGAATATTCATTACGTGGGTGTAGTCCTTCTTCTCGTAGTTACTGGTAGGGTCAAAATACACAGCGTGGGAGACTCGCGGGTAAAGAGCGATAAGGACGGCGCGCCCGTTACTGCAGGAAAAAAACACCTCAAATTATTCTCCATATGAGCGAGAAGGAATGATTGAAATGTAAGAAAGGGTTTTCCGGCACTGACTTACTTTGGATGATAAGGCAGGAGGACAATTTCCTGGTCCTTATTCTGTACCATGAAGTTTTTGAGGTACTCCCTAGCAGTTTTACGCTCAAAGTCGCCGAGACTCAAGGAGGACTCATGCATGTAGTATGGATCCGCCGTACAGATTTGCGAGACTTCTTCTCTCTTGATGACGGAGCTCATATGTAGTGCAAAAAGGAGGACGATTGTACAATCGAGCCGCCTTAGCAGAAACATCTCGAAGATATGCTTAAACCGCAGGAAGAACACCTCTGTGGGCCGTGTGTCGATGTAGCACTTCCCCTCAGGCACACGAGCTGTGTATGTCGGATATCCTGGATCCTTCGAGGCTAGTAGGATTTTCTCATTCGACAACACACGGTCGTGCAGTCTCCAGAGATACCCCGATATTGCCTCCAGCAGGTTTGGCAGTAGCATCGGCTCGCCCGTGACATGGAACATGGCTGCACATTTGACAGGTACACGCTCTTCAAAATCCACCGTCTGGATGCTATGTGCTCTGTCTTGTTTGTAGGCAGTAGAGCCTCTCTTCCCCTGCCTCAGTGTTGTCAAGCTAAGCACTGTATGAACCTCGGCTAGTTGAGCCTGTGTTGAGGCGGCATCTTCAGGCATGTCCTGTGAGGATTACATGAAGAGAGACTTCTTGCAATCCCTACTAGGACGTTCCTGCCCGGGAAGATCATGCATATCCTCATCAGCATGCTGATAGCCCGAGTCATCATATGGCTGACTAATCATATATAAGTCACTGTCATAGGCACCTGTATTGAGGAACCGAAGAGGGTCTTCGTCCATCCCATCATCCATTCTTTGTTCTACGGGGGCAATTACATCAGCCACTATTAGACCCCCTTCATCTCATCATCCGCCGCTCTCACCCGGCACTACATGCGCTGGTAATTGCGTAGGCGGGATGGTGATGTCCATACCTGCTTGTTGATGTGCGATTATTGGTGTGCTCTCGGTCAGCTCCAGACGAAGAAGATTCTTCGGCCATAGCAGCACTCAACCCTTGCAGTTTCCAAGCCGCTGCGGGGTCTCATTGTCCTCTCCCCTAGCCGTACTGCAGGAGGCAAATCCTCGTGCCCCGATTTCACACTCGACAAGTTCACCCTGAAGTGCCCACCGTGCATCGGTCGGCCGTGGAATGTGAGTTCCAAGGGCTTCATTATCACCACCTTTCCCACGTCCACCTTCTGGTCTTTGGTCAAGTAGAGTATGGTGCACGGAGTTTCATCGGCCTGCAAATACATGTCTGCGGCGTAAAACATCCGAAAGGCAACGAAAATGAAATATTTTAGATATATGTTGGTGCGACATGTAATTACCGTGAGGGAATCGAGCTCAGCCAAAGACAAAGGGCTGCCTAGCGCGCCAGAGACTGAGGATGGGCTGCTATGAGCGGGTGCCGGCGCGGGTTAGGGTGCGGGAGCAGGCGCGGTTGCGTGAGCAGGTGATGGTGCGGTGTTGTTGTTCACCGAGTTGCTCCCGACAAAACTGAGCATGTGGAAATCATCTATCGTCTTGTCTAGATTTTTCTTGGTCTAGTTGATGATAGTCGGGATCAAGTAATAGCGAAATCATTTCTGCAGGCTTCTACAGCTGCAGCGACTGCCTGGTGTAGCAACTCATTTTTCTTCTCGGATGCTTTTTTCGCGTGATCCGCTACATTTTTCTCGAACGCAAGCTTCACCTTCTCGTTGATGTCCGCCTGACTAAAGTTCTTTTTCTGCTTCTTGGCCTCTGGGCCCTCGTTGTAAAAGACCTTCCACGTAGAACCGTCTCCAGCGTCGTACACACGTCCATATTGTGGCCGTCGGTCCAAAGGGAGTCCATTAAGTTCGTTCAAGGCCCGGTTGAGAGGGGTGTCCCACTTGGGCCTCATCGACGAAGACTGATTTTCGGCTATAAGATGGTGTTACTTCTCCTGCAGAAGGAACATGAACCGTTTACGAATGTGTAGTCGACTTGATCAGAAGCTAAATGTAAGGTGGTAAAGAATAGTTACCAGTAATCTAATCAATTTCCTCGTCATTAGATCCGTGTAAAAAACCTTCTTTTCCTTGTCCCACTTGTAGCGGGCCCTGATGAAGTCACACTCCAAGGGGTTGGTGAACTTCGCGAAGGGGTCTGGGAGACCTGCGGCTTCACGTTCCGCGTCCTCCTTATCCCATATGGGCCTTTTGCCAAGGTAGCCATGGCTTCCGAGGTCTTGGTTCCCCGTGTTCCTTTACTGAAGGCTCTTGAATTTCGCAGCCTTGGCCTTGGCTTCTTTGGTAGCGCAAGTGTCCTTGAAATTTTGGAACTCCTCTTGCGTAAGTGTCGGGTTTTCCTCCAGAATCTTGGACAGTGGTTCCTCAGCCTCAATAGCTCGTTTCACCCTCCCTTTCCAGGAGGCCAAATCATTGCTGAACATGCCCATGGCGTGATTGTTAATCTTTTTGCTCTTCAGATAATCCTACGGTTGTTCTATGCTATCATCCCGGTCGGGGAACTTGAATCTCTTGTGCAACTTCGTCAGGAGCAACTGCCTCAAATATTCTTTACTCCTTAAGTCATCATCGTTGATGCTCGCACATTCCCGTAGGATGCATCCTACTTGGTTCCCATAGCACTTGCGAGGTTCTTCCGGCTCTAATGGCTCAAACTTGGCAGGGGCCATCTTTGTGATCACCAGTCGCCCGATGCTGAGTGTGTTAGGTTTTCGTATCCTCTGCTTCTTCTTTTCGGTAGCGGCTTCGGTGCTGGTACCTTCCCCGCCGCTATCTTCCCCGCCCATACCTTCCCCCCTGTCTCGGCGCCGCCATCAGTGTCGGCACCATCGGTGTCGATGTCAGCGTCAGTACCATCATTGAGGCTGCCCTGCAAACATTGAGGTATTGTTGTTCACCCTCATAATCCATCTCGTCTGCATCTTGGTCAGAAGGTTCGGTTTGTTCATTGTTCGACATGTTTCCTATGATTATGTCTCCTTGTTTAATTCTAAAACTATAATAAAATGAGAAATGACATAAATAAAGGTTTATGGTTTGCCGGAATGCCGTTTCATTCTCGTCGCAGCAAATCCAGCACTCGATATGCCTACTTTCTAGCACAATTCATGCCAAAATTCACCGGAAATTTTGGCATGACCTTTGCTAAAAAGTGGACATATCGAGCGCCTGACATTCATCGGAACGGATATGAATCAACATTCCCGCAAAACATAGGCCACTCGGATCATTTACCCTGCACATAACCATCATTTTCGAAATATCACATGTCTACTTCAAATATGTCAAAATCACATGTCCACATATCATATAGGGTTCATATAGCAACAATAACTTTAACTAAAAAATCAAATAGCGACAATTCTGATTTTTTAAATACCAATAAAAACTCCTTGAATAAAATTTGATACATAGGTAAATACCAAAAAAAATATCCTTGAATACAATTTCTGTCCTAGTTTGATACCTAGCAAAATACCAAAAAAAGTCCTTGAATACAATTTATGTCCTTGTTTGATACCTAGCTAAATACCAATAAAAATTCCTTGAATAAAATTTTTGTCCTAGTTTGACACCTAGCTAAATTCATAACTAAATTTGATACCTAGGGTTGATAACTAAATTTGATAATTCATCACCGCAAAATTCATAACTAGGGTTCATACCTAGCTAAATGCATAACTAAATTTGATACCTAGCTAGGGTTCATAACTAAATTCATCACCACAAAAAACTAACTACCTACTGCCCTAACTAAATAGATAACCTAATTAACCTACTGCCCTAACTACATAGATAACCTAATTAACCTACTGCCCTAACTAAATAGATAACCTAATTAACCTACTTCCCTAACTAAATAGATAACTTAATTTACCTACTAGCCTAACTAAATAGATAACCTAATAAACCTACCGCCCTAACTAAATAGATAACCTAATTAACCTACTGCCCTAACTAGAACATAAGTAAATTAACCTAAGAACCCTAGCTAGAACTCTAATGGCAGAGAGAGAGGAGCGGTGGGGGGCTTACAAAAGGTGCAGGGCGAGGAGGCAAGCCCGACGATGGCCGAGGTTGGGAGGGGAGGAAGCAGAGGAGGGAGCGTGTCGTGTCGGGGTAGGGGCCGGGGCGGGGTCGAGGGAGACGGCATGACACCGAGGCGAGGTGGGGTCGGTGGAGACAACGCGACACTGAGGCGAGGGGGTCGGGGGCGAGGGCACGGGCTCCTGCGGTGACGAGAGAAGAGAAGAGAGACAGGGGATTTGGGGGAAGAAGCAGAGGCAGAAAACCGGCAGCCGGGGGTAGGGGGGGGGGGGGGGTAAGTCAACATAGAAGTAGCATGTTTCAACAAAACGCGCTATAGCTATAGCGCGTTTCTACAAGAAGAGCTGCCGCTATCAACAGTAGCTATAGCGCATTTTACCAAAAAACACTACTGCTATCTAACGTAGCTATAGCGCTTTTCAAGAAAGGCGCTACTGCTATCACCAGTAGTTATAGCAGCTTTCCTGTTTGTTTCTTCTATTTTCTTTTCCTTTTCTTTTCTTCTTTTTCTTTTCTTTCCTTTATTCCGAGAGCAGGAACGAAGGGAAGGTGATATAATGTATATAACTAAGGCGATGTATATTGCATCATTTCACGGTTAAGTATGCATACAAAATAGGAATCTATATATTATATCATTTGACCCATGCATAATGGTTAAGTGTGCATACAAAATAGGAACATATATATTACATCATTTGACCGATAGCGGTTTCGCAGCTTTGACGTTTTCGTTTTTGAGTGAGCTTCTTTACTTTCTTGTTCGTTGACGAATAATTGAGCCCCTCATTGTGATTTTTCCTTTTGCATGGAGTACGATCTTTCTTAGGTAATGTAGTATCGATTCTTATTTTGACGTATACTTCATCGTCATCGTCAACTTCCCTCATTGGGTAGCCGTACTGGTCGTAGTCTTCCTCGTTGGCGACTCCATCCATTCCAACGATGTTCCTTTTGCCTCTCCTCACGACAACATGGCTGAGATTGCTCTGGTCGGTTATGAAGAAGCATTGTGTCACGTGCTTAGCGTGTACCCATGGCTCGTTTTTTGCGATGGCGTTCACGGTAGCATTCTTGGCGTTGGGTATAGTCATGGTAGTGAAATACCGATTTTCTCTTTCGACATTCTTAGCCCATTTGACACGGAACATTGTCGAGTTGTGCAGTCCAAAGTAGTCAAGCTCCCAGATCTCCTCGACCCTTCCATAAAATCTCTTAGTTGCGCTGTTGTCGCTGTCGGTCATGCATTCAATCCTCACCCCTGAGTTCTAAAAAGCACTGTTCATATCTTTGGCCTCCGTGTAGAACGTGTATCCGTTGATATCGTATGCCTGATAGGTGACAAGGTTGGGAGAGGGGCCATGTGCTAAGGCGTATATGAGAAATGCATCCTTAGAGCCCTCTTCCGGGGGATTAGCAAGAATATGCACTTTGAACCATTGCAAGAAAGTGGAGTTGTGCTCTCTAGTAACTTCGGCGTCCGTCCTGCATACTCCCCGGTCACAATACTTCTTTGCGATAGTTTCTTTGTGCTGCGTCACGAAAGGATCTACCTGGTCTAGGTGTTCTAGCACTACCAAGTTTGCTCTGTCAAAGTCGATGCGTCGATCTGAATAGGCCACATGCAGTTCCCAGCGACCATTGCAGTGACCTTCTCCTCCGAGCCTCCCAACGTGCTTCTTAACAGGAAAACCAACACCAGGCGGCTGGTCTGCGCCATATAGAAAATTATGGCAGAAAGAGATGCAGTCTTGTGCCAGATAGCCCTAGACGGTGCCTCCATCCGGACGGGGCATGTTACGAACGAATCCTTTTATGATCCCATTCATCCTCTCGAACTACATCATGTTGTGCAGGAATGACGGCCCCAGGTCTATTATGTCATCCACAATATGGACACACAGATGCACCAAGACGTCAAAGAACGCGGGCGGGAAGTACATCTCAAGCTCATTTAGTATCACAATGCACCGCGTGCATCCGCAATATCCATGGCACACCTGGCCTACGACATATCCGTAACCATGGTAGTCGTGCACCGTCGTGATCAGCGCAACTCTCATATAGAAATACTCGCCTTTGCTGGTGTCCCATGTCTTGGCCAGTGTTTTCCATAACGTGTCTAACTCCTCTTGAAGTAGCCCCAGATATAGATTAATATTATTTCTCGGTTGTTTCAGCCCTTGAATCAGCATGCTCATGTGTATGTATTTGGACTTAATGCACAACCAGGGGGGAGGTTGTACATCAGTACAATCACAAGCCATGTGCTATGGTTGGTGTTCTGGTTGCCAAATGGATTCATTCCATCTGGCATGCGGTAAGCACGATGTTCCTTGCATCACATGCTAAATACCGATATTCGGCATTGAACGCTCTCCATTTGCTTCCAGCCATGAGGTGTCTCAGCTTCGGATCATCTCAATCGTCGGGCTTTGTCCTCTCTGCGTGCCAACACCATGATCTTTGATTCCTTGGGATCTACAAAATAATGTTGCAGACGGGGAGTGATCGGTAAGTACCATACAACTTTCTAGGGAGATTTCTTTCCGGCCTTCTTGTATCGAGAAGCAATGAACACCGGACAACTGGTTTTTTCTCGTGCTCCTTCCGATAAATTATGCAATCGTTGATGCATGCATGGCATCTAACGTGCGAAAGATCAAGAGGGCACACGATCTTCTTGGCCTCATCCACACTAGTAGGACATAGATTCCCCGCGGGAAGAACATCTTTTAGGTACTTGAGAAGCTCATCGAGGCTAGTGTCGGTCCATTTGTTTTTAGCCTTCGTCTTCAGGAGTTCAACCGTGAAACTCAAGCGGGTCACCTCGAGATCGCAACCATCATACAATGGAGTGTTCAAGTCTACCACCAGTTGCTATAGCTTGGCCTCCTTTCTAGAAGCAACTCTATTAGTAGTCGTCTCCGTGTGAAGCAGTGCTTGAACATGAGGGTCTCGCACGATTGAACTTAGTACCGATGAAGTCTGCAGCGTGGAGTCCACGTTTTCTCCGCCACGATGTTCGGCCCCTTCTACACTGCCATGTCCGACCCGTTCTCCACCGCCATATCCGGCCTCTTCCCCGATGCCATGTCCGGCCCCTTCTTCGCCGTCATTATCGATCATCTCTTTGTATTGCCCCGTGTCATCATTGCCTGCCCTGTCGGCGTCCTCAACATCATCATCCTCATCTTCAATTATCCACCAAGTATAGCCATCCATGAAACCAGTCATGAGCAGGTGCGCCATCACACGACCATCGTCATAGGGGTCGAGCCAAACTCCTTTGCGTCTTCGACACGAACATAAAATCTCTGTCAAGTTATTTTGTTTCAAGTCCTGCACCACCGACCGCAACCACCTATCCACCATCGTTCCACTGACCATCATGAATGCCTGCACGACAATAATAAACAAATTGATTATGAAAATGCATGCATGCATCAAAGTCATACAAAAATTCGCATGACCTTCCCTAAAAATAGGACATATAGAGTTTGCCCGGAATTCGCCGAAACGGAAATAAATTGACATTTCGGCAAAACATAGGCAACTCACAAGCACAATTCGGCAGCAACTCATGCCGCACACATAATTTCCATGGTATTGCCCGATTATGTCATATCGCACACATACACATATTTCCATTCTTGCAAAAGCATAAATTTTTAATCACCTATCTTGAGATCGAGCACGGTGATGATAATGTCGATATATAGGTGTGGCCACACACACCTATGGAATGATCAAAAGTGGACAAGCTCTTCTTGACATGGCTAGGTCTAGTTAGGGAGGTACATAGGTCACTTTACTAAATGCTATATCTACCTAGCTAGCTAGTTTGGGAGGAGACAAGTTCAACTAGTGGAGGGGGGAGGAAAAAGAAAAAGGAGATGCATTAATGGAGGTGGGGTAGTTAGCTAGGAGTAATAAAGAGAGAGAAAGATAGGTAGAAGAAGGAGAGTAATGGGGGGATAAGTAGTGAGGAAGAACGAAAGTGAGGGAGAGAGGAGGTGGGAGCTAGGGGAAAGTGAAGGAAGAGAGGATGGGGGAGGGGAAGGTGGGAGGAAAAAAGTGGTATGGCTACTACAAATAAGATAGCAGTAGCGCGCTTCTGGAAGAGGCGCTACCGCTAAGTGGGGCCCGCCACGTGGCCAGGTTCAAAATTAGCAGTAGCGACCTGCAAATAAAGCGTGCTACAACTATTACATTAGCAGTAGCGCGGTTAGTTTGGGCGCGCTACTGCTAAATAACCGCGCTACTGCTAAACCTAGCGTGGCGGGAATGGTCGGGGAATTTTAGTAGTAGCATGGCCCTACCGAGCCTTGGTACTGCTAAGCCTGTAGCAGTAGTGCCTATTTGGGGCAGCGCTACTGTTAAGATTCTGTGTATAAGGTTTTCCCTATTAGTGATAAATTGCAAAAAAAACGACCACATTTGTGGGCCTTAAATAAAAAACCCAAACATTTCGTATTTTTGCAAAACCCATCACCATTGTGCTGACAGTTTATGAAAAGCAATCATCAATCACTAAATTCGTGTTTACACTGGATCTAATCGATGGGGCTTGCCGTCAGTCCTTACATGGCGACAAAATTCGACACCGTTTGACTGGTGTTGGTGTCAAAATCGACGGATCTCAGCTAGGGGGTCCCGAACTGTGGATCTTGGATCGATGACGAACAAGGGACGTGAGAAACGACATTTACCTAGGTCCGGGCCCTCTCTAAGAGGTAATACCCTACGTCCTGCTTGATTATATTGCTTGTGTATATGGGGATTATTGAGTTGATTTACCACGAGATCAGATGAACTAAACCCTAAACTAGTAGGATGGTGATTGTTCTCTGGCATCTACTGACCGAGTCCCCTGGTTTATATAGATAACAGGGGTATTAGGGTTACAAATAGTCGGTTACAACAAGGGAACAAGCATGCCAAATCTTCTATCTTGACTTGGAGTACACACCAAGGCACAGAAGGCCTCCTGGCCGGATATAGTGTCGCCCCGTAGTTCGGCCCTTCAGCAGCCATAGCGCGGCCCAACTGTCCGGCCCATGAGAGATAGGACGGCAACCTGAGGACCGCCTAGTCCAAGACTCCCTCAACTGGGTTGCTACACTGGGCGTAGGGCCCACCCGTCAGCATGCACACACAAACTTCTCTCTCTCTTGTAAATTCCATCAAGCACCTTGTGTGCGCTAGACAGAACACCACCTTTACCCATCGCCGCAAACAGCTGCTCGCACTCTGCCTCTGCTCTCCGTGCCCTGCCGCCCACGTCGCATCGCCCTGTTGGTTGCCCATCCTCACCCGTGCGCCGCCCTAGGATAGCCGCCGCGCCATGGTCCCCTCGCTCTCGGTGAGCATGGGGTCATCCGTCGCCTCCTTTGTGCCACGATCCCGACCAGGTTGTGCCACCTGTTGGGCACAGAGCATCCAAACGGACAAGAGCACGTGTAGGAAAGCGTCGGGGAAGACAGCCAGATGCGCGGGCCTGTTGAGTCCTGCCAAATGGCTTGTCCACTCGAGCGGCGGCACACATATGAGATATGACATATGGGATCGTGGGAGCAGGGGCATGAGGTCATTGGGGAAATCAGCCGGATGCGTGGGCGTGGACCAGCGCGGGAGCTCCGCTGTAGACCCGAGCTCCGGCAGAACCCGCCAGGGAGCACCCAGGAGATGCCACCCCCTGCACGTTGACGAGCATGACCCGGGAAGAGAGCACCGAACATAGGAAGGTGCAAGGAGGGCAACTAGACTGGGCCTGGGTGCGTGCGCACGCCGGCGGCTGAATGCTATTTATGCGCAAGTACGCCAGTAGGCCGGCGCCGCCGTCTCTTAATGCCCCTTGACGAAAAAGGGTTACCCTCACTTTATATTATAAAACAACCACCAAGCAGAACAAGGTCTCATCATCAGTACAGTTCAAACAAAACAAAAGAGGAGTCTAGTTCCGAAAAGAGTGCAAGGTTAGCTTGGGGCACAACACAACATCCCGAAAGCATAAAAGAAAGCAACAAGCTAGTCCGGCTCCGGTGGTGGTGGCGGGGGCGGGGGCGCGAGCTGGGAGGCGGCAAAACGAAGCTCGGCGATGATCCTATCGATGCTGTTGCGAGCACACTCCTTACCGAGCGGTCTCCATAGCTGTAAAAAGCCACATAATTTGTAAACCACGGCAGTAGCATGTTCCGGAATCACCCGCTCAATCACAAGGTTATTACGGATGGTCCATAATGTCCACGCTAGGTGCTAACTACCACCCACATTATGGGTCGTTGACTAGGCGACATGTTATGCACTTCCAGGAACATATCTGGGAGGTTGTCATGGAAGCACACGCCACCAATCCCCTCCCGTAGGGTGCTCCACAAAAAGATTGCTGCCGGACATCTGAAAAAGATATGGTTCGAGTCTTCTGGGACAACACATAGTGCGCAGTTTCCATCGCTGGGGCCACTTCCCTTTCGAACCTCGGTACTCGAGGGTAATTGACCTCGAACCAATTGCCATAGGAAGATTTTGATCTTCATCGGCACTTTTATCTCCCAAAGGAGATTAAGTTCCTCCGGGCCCGGCGTGGCCGCAATGGCCTTCTATAAGGACCTAGAGGAGAATTGTCCACTCGACTTGAGATGCCAGGATGAGATGGTGTCACTCTCAAGCGAGGGGGTGTGTAGCGCCACACACTCGATCAACTCATCCCATTGGTCTCGTTCTGCCGGACCAAAAGTACGTCCGAATGTGAGGTTGCCAGATTCCCAAAGGCATCTTCTACAGAGATATGAGGCCTAGCACAAATGCCGAAAAGCAACGAAAAGCGTACCGCAAAAGGAATGGTACCCGACCAACGGTCCAACCAAAACGGGTTGAGATCCTCTACAGTACTGCACCCTGCTGTAATGCAGATGACAGGTGGGGTCGGGTCCACATGACAGCGACCGTACTGCACCATATGCTACCGCAGAGGATCCTAACCCAACCAAAACATGGTACCAACCCCAGATCCTACCGAGATAGAGGATCCTATGCGGAGGACCGGGAGTAGTTTAACTATCGCTTGCCAAAACTTAGATCCTCCCAACCGAGGGGCAAGCGCCAAAGGCTGGCCACGCAAATACTGCGTGTACGATGTCTAACCATAACCCACCTTTGCCCGCGGCTATTCTCCAAAGCCATTTGGAGAGTAGGGCGATGTTCACACTACAGGAAACTGCTAGTTTGCCGTCTGGGCATAACAGACGGCAAAGACATAAATCCAGACGGCAAAGAGTTTGCCGTCAGGAAGTAGACGGTAAAGTCAGACGGCAAAGATTAATCGGCAAAGAATACTTTGTCGTCTGCTTTTTTTCCCCTGACGGCAAAGACTTTGCCGTCAGTCTATACTTTTGCCGTCAGTCTGCGGAAAGTTGACGGCAAAATATTGCACTAGACGGAACGGGCGGTCTAACGGCCGGCGTCAAGTGTTTTGCCGTCTACCGGCCGTCCAACCAGACGGCAAAGTCTATTATCTTTGCCGTCAACTGTCAGTTTTGGCAGACGGGAAAGAAGCATACTTTGCTGTCTGTCACTGTACACCCAGTGGGCAAAATAGCAGGACTTTGCCATCTGGTGCTCCTTTCCCAGTCGGCAAAGACTTATATTTCGCCGTCAGTTGGTGCTGGCCCAGACGGCAAAACTATACCTCTTTGCCGTCAACCTGCCTGTTGGCAAGGCGGCAAAATGCCAGCGGAAGCACAGGCTGGTGACATGTGGCATCTTTGCCGTCTGTCACTTGACGGCAAAGCTCCTTTTTTTTAAATCAGAAATTAAACAGTTTAATACACAGTATAGAACCATAACAGCACAAAACCATAACAGGACAGCATAGTTCCATAGCAAATATAAGCAACAATGAACAAATATAAGAACGAAGTTCCATAGCATATATATAGTCCCAAAACAAAGTTCCATAGCATATAGTCCCAAAACAAAGTTCCATAGCATATATATAGTCCCAAAACAAAGTTCCATAGCATATATATAGTCCCGGGACAAAGTTCCATAGCATATAGTCCCAAAACAAAGTTCCACAGCATATAATACACAATGAACAAAGATGGCATCACTACGTAAGATTTGGCACTACAACAAACGCCTTCATGTCCATGTCGTAGTCCAAAGAGCATCCAGGTGGCAACCTACAAGATTGAATGGTGTGTGTCAAATAACGTGCTTGAAATCATCAATATGCCAAATAGACAAAAGAAAGTACTTCGACACTACAAAATAAATAGTGATCCATATTCCATAGTGAGTTTCCAAAATAAAAAGCTTCTAGTACATATGGAGTTTCTTGAACACTTATCCAATTTTGAACATGCTAATTTAACACTAGATCTTTACTTATAAGTCTGATCTTTAAATGGTTCAAACGGTCTCTACTTACAAGTTTCTAAATCATGGAGATCTTCAAATGGTTTCTAAATCATGAAAATAAGTAACTACTTGTCTCTAAATCATGAATATCTTCAAGTGTTCTCTAAATCATGAAAATAAATAGCTTCAAGAATGCATATATTTAATTAAGATCATGGTTGAAATTGTTCAAATGGATTATAGTTTGAAACGGTTCAAATGGTATCTACTTGTCTCTACTTATAAGTTTGATCTTCAAGAATCAAGATAGCTACTTGTTTCTACGTTGACAAATTTGAGACCTACGTAAATGAGATATGTACGCACTAACCATACTCGATCTCAAACATTCGGAGAACCACCAAGGTTGTTGTCGCTTGGGCCTCGTGCATGTGAAGATCCATCAGCATTAGATCCATGGCCTGATTGAGGCATCTGCATAGCGGGCATACCATTCTGGGTACAATAAGCCTGCAAATTATGTTTGAGTGAAGATTAAGTACTGGTAGTAGAAGATTATGATTGAGTGAAGATTATGTATGTGTTTGGCAATTAAGGAACTAACCGCAAACATTGCAAAGCATTGACTAGTTTGTGCCAACACCGCCTGCTGCACCGCTTGCTGCATCCTCTCATCAGCTAGTCGCCTCTCCTCCGCCCTCTCCTCCGCCGCCACTCGCCTCAACTCCGCCAGTCTCGCCTGCAAAATATGGCATGGCAATCGCATCTTCAATCCAACAGTAAGTAAGAAACAAACATATATAGAAGGACTTGTATAGAATACCTCCATCTCAACCATAGCTGGAGTCGAGCGTTTACATGTAGAAGATTTTGAGATACCTAACCGAGCTTTGTATTCAGGGAGAGAGATACGGGAGGAACTAGGGAACATGCCTCCTGCAATTGCTTCCTTGCCATGTTTCCTGCCTTCTCCAGAGATCATGACCAACGCGTGGTCAAGAGGCTCTGTTGTCACATCATACTCGGGCCCTTTCAACTCTTTTGCCTTCCCTTTAAATTTCTCCATCCGATCGTAGGCGGTCTTGCTGGAGTACGCGGACGCTGTGTCATTCTCATCGTAAGGCTTGGCTGTTCTGTACGGTGCCTTATGGGCCAAAGCATACGAGACGAAAAGGTTGGGCACTGGAGCATTATTGTGAGATGCCTGCAACCAAAGCAACATGATTAAGATTTCATCACAAGGATTGGCAACATGTATGACAAGAAAAAGCTTATGAAGAACAATCCATGGAAGATATACCCAACGTTCACCGTACTCCATAACGTTCAAGTTGCCTTGATGATGTGGTGGATCCAGCATTCCGGCTCGCCGATTTCTATAATCTTTGTTTTTCGCCCTGTACTCTTTGGAACACCAATAGTCCACGATCCGCTCCCAACACTCCCCCTTATCGACGCACCATCTCGGAGTAACCTAATTGATCAATTGCATCTCATATATGTCAAAAAGAAATTGAGTGCCAGCCTGTTGAGGAAATAACAAGCATGAATATGCTTTACCTGCATGTACTTGTCCTTCTCAAGACGGAGTCTCCTACCAGCTTTCTTATCAAGACTCTTATAGCCTTGAGTTGCCATATATTTGCGGACGGCTAAATGGCGCGCCTCATGCATCAGATTATGCACAAGCTTCGGGCAATGTTTGTTGACAACTGCTCGTGCCTCCTCCAACTTTCCATCCTCGCAGTGTGTGATTTTTATTCAATAACACAATCAGGTTTATATATATGCACCCAGGTTTATACAGTCAGGTTTATTCAATAACACAGGAATATTAAATCTAAGTTTTCTAGATAGTTTTGCTACTGCAATATTATAGTCTGCTAGCATTCTATTAAGAAAAAGAAAAAGTAAAATCTAAATCTAAGTTTCCTAGATAGTTTTGCTACTGCAGTGTGTGAAGGAAACTTAATGATTACCCAAAGTTCGGCAAAGACCCGCTCGGCTTTGTTGTGAAACTCGATGTTGTTGGCTACACCAAGATCCTCATAGGCTTTGTAGTGGTCCCAGGTACATGCTGGCTCCGGAACTTTGCCCTCCCCAGGCAAAGTAACCATGCCAGGGTAATGCTCCTTAATGAGGCTCCCAAGGACTTCGTTCACGTGTCGGTACTTTCCCGTGCTAGCTCCAGCTTTCTTCCAACCGCTACATAATGAGAATCCAAAGTTATTAGCAATTGTTGCATACATTGAAGGTAGAAAATGGGAAGCCAAAGTTAGTTACATTTCTCCACATGGAGCAATACATGGCCTCTGCTCCACAGGAAGCCCTCGTTCCGGGAGCCTTGAGGAACCACGTAGGTACACGGACCGACCCTCCTCAACTTGGATGAAACCAACATACTCCTCGTCAGAGGTCGAGGCCTCCTTGTCAGAGGTCGGGGCCTCCTCGTCAGAGGCCTCCGATGACAACCGCTCTTCCTCCACCCTCTTAGACACGGGGGAGTGAGACACCAGCTCGTCCTCCACCCTCTCAGACACGGGGGAGTAAGACACCGGCTCGTCCTCCACCCTCTCACACACGGGGGAGTGAGACACCGGCTCGTCCTCCACCCTCTCAGACACGGGGGAGTGAGACACCGGCTCGTCCTCCACCCTCTTAGACACGGGGGCGTGAGACACTGGCCGAACCGGGTTTCTCTTAGCATTTGCTCCACGTGCACCTCTTCCCCGGCCTTTTCCTCTCCCTCGATGAGCCTGAGGATGAGAGGAAGGCGGAGGATCGGCGATAAAAGTGCTAAGCAAAGATCTCGCTATGGGGAGCCCGAGCTTTTTCCTTTGCGGGCCCACCATGCTTCACTCACCTGCTATGACAAAAAGTAAAGCAATTAGTACAAATACAAGATTATAGTTTAAATAAATAAGCATAAGTTCAAACAATTGTCGCAATGAGAATTACCAATGCAATTGTAGTACAAATACATTATAGTTCAAACAAATAAGCATAAGTTCAAAAAACATACGCAATGAGAATTACCAGGCAATTATAGTACAAAAACTACATTATACTTCAAATAGATAAGCATAAGTTCAAAAATATTACAAATTCAACATTACAACATGTTTGAGATCATCTGGGTCATGGTAAAGCAACTAGTACAAAATCAACATTACAGTTCAACACTACGACTAAAAATAGTCGGGATCATCTGGATCACAATCCGTCTCTTCTTCAAGGTCAGTTCTAGCCTCATCATCAGTATCATACGTGTCGTCAAGGATGTTGTCCTCATGTTGACCGTCATCGTCACCTTCATCGGCAATTCCTAGACGTAACCGTTCAAGCATTGAGAGGTCTTCCACGTTCGTAACCTCTTCTTCTTCCTCTTCGACTTCTTCTTCTTCACTGTCAATGTGTACTTCCATGCGTGGATGGATGTTGAGACGGCCTCTAGGCCCATGTTCTTCTTGGAAGAATTCTCCATCATATGTGTCAGGGTCGATGTGAGGTTGATAATCCTCTTCACTGGGGGAAGGATGTTTACGATGTGGCGGCACATCGTACACGACATCCCAACCCTTAAGGTACTTCTTTTGGCATGCATACTTGAGATAAAAAACTTGTGTCGCCTGTTGAGCCACAATATAGACATCTTCACATTCTAATTTGCTGTCTTGTCGAATTTCGACTTGCCCAATATCATCCCTCCGCCTAACCTTCTCCGGATCAAACCAATGGCATTTGAAGACAACGACTTTCGGAGGATTTGCCCCAAAGTAATGCAGTTCATATATTTCATCAAGTCTTCCATAATACTCAACTCCATTGCAAATAGCCGACACTCCCGTGTTTCCTTGATTTTAGAACGTCCCGACGTTCCTCGTTCCCATGTGTGCGGAAGCGATACCCATTGATGTCGTATTTATCAAATGTACCGACCTTATAGTCAAACCCATTAGCAACTTGTTTCAACTCTTTGTCCAATATCGACGTACCCTACAAGTTTAAGAGAGAAGGATAGGTGTATTAGTCGCACGTAATACCAACTTCAAGTGTTCCAAGAAGTACACCTTACCTTTTCTCTGAACCAAGAAATGAAACCATAATTGCCGTCTCATTCACCAGCAAGAAGCTCATACTCTTCAAGTGAATCACGTTCGACCCCTCCATTCGAGAATTGGGCAATGAATTCACTGCCCAATGAGAAATGAGCGGAGTTAAGAGAGAAACATGTGAGTAAATGTTACATAATGTACCAACACTTACTCAATGTACGGCCGCACTTCTTGAAGGTTGGTGAGGATATACAAAGTAAGCGATTTCCACTCTTTCGGATCCAAATGCTTTGAACCAGAAGCACCCACAGGTCCGAGTTGCCCTTTGAAGAGGCTGAGCTTGGATTCATGTTTAGGGTCGCCAGTATTGTATCGAGACTTTGCATTATGCAAGCTTGGAATATTGACCGCATAGCGTGATGTCGTGAAGTTTGTAATCTCCTCTACCAAGAATGCCTCGGCTATGGAGGCTTCAATTCTACATTTATTTCTACATTTAGCTCGAAGAGTCTTCTGCATTCTCTCAAGTCCATAGCACCAACGATTCTGCACAGGGCCACCCATTCTTGCCTCGAAAGGGAGGTGTAAAATAATATGTTCCATCGGATTAAAGAATCCTGGTGGAAAGATCTTCTCTAGCTTGCAGAGCAACTCGGGGGCCCGTTCTTCCATCTCATCTATCACAGTAGGAGATACTTCTTTAGCACAAAGAACACGGAAGAAATAGCTAAGCTCTGCCAATACTTCCCAATCATCCTCAGGGATATAGCCTCGAATCATCACCGGCATTAACCGCTCAAGCCATATGTGCCAATCATGACTCTTCATCCCGTTGAGCTTCAATTTATCAAGATTCACTGCCCTCATAAGGTTCGCTGCATACCCATCAGGGAATAACAAAGTTTTGAACCACATGAGTATCTCCTTCTTTTGTTCCCTAGTAAGAACAAACCTCGCCTTTGGCGTCCTCCAGTTTTTCTTGCCCTCGGGTTGTCGCAAGTTTTGTTCGGGTCTATGCCATAGCTTCATTACATCAAGTCTAGCCTTAGTATTATCCTTCGTCTTCTCAGCAATGTTGAACAATGTGCCAAAAATGGCCTCGGCGATATTCTTTTCAGTGTGCATTACATCAATATTATGTGGAAGTTCGAGCTGGTGGAAGTAAGGGAGATCCCATAAGCATGGCTTATGAGTCCACGCGTGTTCTTCGTTATATCCCAAGAAATACCCTGGACATTTGGGATCAGGCTGGAGAGCATTTAGTTGATCACGAATTTGTTCACCCGTCATCTCAGGTGGTGCCGAGTGTTCAACGACTTCACCTTTCATGAAGTTCTTCTTGTCTTTTCTGAATGGATGGTCAAGACGCAAATGTTGTCTATGAAAATCGAAACAAGAATACTTGCGACCATGCTGCAACCAACGGCACTTCATGCTTGCCTTGCACCTTGGGCATGGGAACCTCCCATGCACAGACCACCCCATTAAAAGTGAATACGCCGGTAAGTCATGAAATGAGTACTGGTACCAAACATGCATTGTGAAGTTCTTTTTGCTAGCAGCGTCGTATGTCCGTATCCCGTTCACCCAAGCTTCTTTCAAGTCATCTACCAGTGGTTGCATGTACACACTTATATTCTTCCCTGGATACTTGGGTCCTGGAATTATCAACGACAGGAACATGTGCTTGCGTTGCATTATGGCGCCGGGGGGGAGGTTGAGGGGAACAACAAACACGGGCCAACAACTATATGTCTTTGAAACCATACCAAACGGATTGAACCCATCGAGTCCGATGGCAACTCGTGCATTCTTTGCCTCTTTTGCTTTCTCATGATGTATGCGATCGAAACTCTTCCAAGCTTGGGCACAAGACGGATGTATCAGCATCGGTCTCCCATGATCATCTTTGTCGTGTCTTATCCCATATTTGTGCCATGTCATCTGTTTGGCTGTATCTTCGTTCAAGTAAAGGCGTTGAATTCTTGGCAAGATTGGAAAATATCGAAGAACATTTGCGGGGACTTTGCTCTGCTTCTTCGTACCATCACTGAGGTCTCTCTCGACATACCTAGAGGCTTTGCACTTGGCGCAATACGTGTCATCGGCATACTCTTTCGTAAATAAGACACATCCGTTTGGACAAGCATGTATCTGCTCATAGGGCATCTTAAGTGCACGAAGGATTTTCTTCGCTTCATACCAACTTGTAGCCAGTTTGTGACCTTCGGGGAGAGAGCGACCCCAAGATGTCACCATCGAATTAAAGCAATCTCTGCTCATGTTGAACTGGGTCTTTATAGACATTTCTTGTGCAATGGCATCCAGCTGACATTTGTTTGTGTGGTCGTGAAGAGGTTGTTGTGAGGAATTCAACATTTCTAAGAAGGCCCTCGCAGACTCCTCCGATTCTTCCTCTGATCCCTCTTCACGTGCATCGTTGAAGTCAGCTACGATGTCAACTATCCCGGTACCATTGTTGTCGGTTCGCCGACGCACCACCTCCTCTCTGCTACGTTCAGGCTCGCCATGAAGGGTCCACCGGGTATACCCACGCTTAAACCCATGCTTCTGCAGGTGCACACACATCGTCTTCTTCGACTGTTCTGTGCTGTTGTGACACTTCAAGCAGGGGCACCAACTTTTTCTTTGGCCTCTAGCAAATGCTGCCTCCACAAATTCGTTGGTCTTCTTCACCCATTCAGTGGTCATGCCAGCCTGACTAGGGTGTCCAGTGTACATCCACTCACGATCATCCATACTGGTACTTGCACTAACAATAGAGGCACCAAATTCATATTCATCAAGATATGTATAATGTAATTAAGACTAGATACACACCTAATTACCATTGTCATATTATTTACGCCATGATTTTAATTTTTTACCATACAAAAGGGAAACGTGCATCCATGGATTGAATTCTATCTCTAATAGGTAAAGATGGGTCCTAATCCCACCCGAGTACGTGTAGATTGGGTTCGTTTCCCGTGCTCTACTCCGGTCCTCGGCAAAATTTCGGCAGCACCTCCCCGCTGTTCTCCAGATACACGTCTCGACAACAAGCCGAGAGAATGTGCACCCGGAGAACAACGAGGTGGCACTGACGAAATTTTGCCGAGGACCGAAGTAGAGCTCGGGAAACGAAACCCAATCTACACGTACTCGGGCTGTCCATGGATAACGTGGACAATTCGAAAGGACGACGGTTATAAATATGCAAAGACATGCATATTTATAGATGCCACCCTTTCGAACGGGAGACACCTAGGTTACGAGACTTGACATGAAAATAAAATCTAGTGGCATCGGCACGACGAACGGAACGAAGCAAATAGGGGAGGGGGAGGAGATGACAGTCAAGCTCACCCCGAGACCGTAGAGGCGGTAGTTGAACAACGATGGCAATGGCAACGGGACGGACAATGCTCCTCGAGGTGAAGAGAAAATCCCTGCACATGAAAAGCACCGGCACAACCAACATAAGCACTCGTGAAACAATCTGATAAAAACATTATGAACATCATCTCACAATTGACAACTATATATATATATATGTGTAGCAAGACTAGACTCTCTGGCTTGTCTTCTCCAATCTAAGCATGTTGCAAAAAACTGAGCATTTAATTTCCTACGAGCATTAATCAAAAGTTGAAATTTTGCCTTGCAGAACAACCTTATACTAAAAAATTTAGGCAGAACAACCTTATACATACATCCATCTATGCATCCATCCTTACATACATCTATAAATCCATCCACATACTGCAATCCATACATCTATCCATCTAAAAGAATACAAACAGAGATGGGGAGCGGTGCTCACCGTGGGGTGGGGCAGAGGGGGGCTTGGGGCAGAGGGGGAGGTGGTGCCCCGCTTCGGTGGTGACCAGCGGCGGCGAATGCGCAGGAGGGAACCGGCGGCGGTGCTGCCCACGGCAGCCGTGCAAGGGAGGACGGCCCGGTGGAGGACGGGTGGGGGCGCAGGGGAGGACGGGTGGGGGGCGCAGGAGGGAACCGGCGGCGGTGCTGCCCACGGCAGCCGTGCAGGGGAGGACGGCCCGGTGGGGGACGGCTAGGGCAGGGGAGGACGGCCCGGTGGCGGTCGCGCCATTGGAGGAGGACGGGTGGGGGGCGCAGTGGACAATGGTCCCGACGGAGGCGCGGTGGAGGCGGGGACCAGCTGCGGCGGCGCGGTGGAGGTGGAGACGGGCGGCGGCAGCGCGGTGGAGCCGGGGACGGGCGGTGGCGGCGGCGCGGTGCTGCCGGGGACGGGCGGGGATACCCTAGCGCGCGCGGTAGAGACAGAGGAATCGGGGATGATGCGGTCGGGTGGGGGTTTTTCTTTCTTAATTTCCATTAGTTTGCCGTCAGTGGGACCAAAAGGAGACGGCAAAGAAAGGCTCGGTGCCAGGTTTTTTTTCTATTAGTTCGCCGTCAGTGATAGAAGGCAGACGGCAAAGAAACTAACTTTCCCGTCAGTGGATGACAAACACAGACGGCAAAACTGGGGCACCGTTACCTACCGTCAAACTAGACACGTGTCCACCCTTTGCCGTCAGTCAGTGAAACAACAGACGGCGAAGAGCCAGTTTGCCGTCTTGGTTTCTTTGCCATCATCCTTTCGCTAGGTTTGCCGTCAGCCAGCGCGCTCACAGACGGCAAAGCGCAGATTTGCCGTTGGTCATACTTTGCCGTCAGCTCCTGACGGCAAAACTTTCTTTGCCGTCTACCCCGACGAAATGCTGACGGCAAAGCCGCTCACTGACGGCAAACTAGCCGTTTCCTGTAGTGTCATCCGTATGGAGGAGATAACCCCCAAGCCACCTTGACCTTTAGGTTTACAAACCTCCGACCACTTAATCATGTGGTACTTTTGTTTATTTCTATTGCCGGCCCAAAAGAACCTAGATTGGTATTTGGCAATGTCATGATGAAGATTCCAGGACGCTATAGAATCCCGTCGGATACAACAGGAGAGTAGTCATGGAGGAGTTAATCAGGACTACCATTGCCGCTTTGGATAGCCATCTCCTCTGCCATGACTCGTTGGACTTTGGACACCGTAGATCGTAAGTCTTTTTCCTGAATACGAGCATCACTAATAGGCATCCCCAAGAACGTTGTGGGGAAGGAGCCCAACTTGCAATTAAGACCATTTGCAATTTGTAGTTTCTCGTCCTCTGCACAGCCCATTATCATGACTTCGCTCTTCGTGAAGTTAATAGTCAGGCCGGACATCTTCTGGAAATAGAGGTGGAGAAATTTCAGGTGTTGGATGTCCTCGTCTGATTCTTGCACCATCAATATCGTATCATCGGCATATTGGAGGTGAGTTATCCCACCACCACCAATAATATGAGGGCATATACCCCATGGATATGACCAGCCCTCCTAGGATAGCCGCGAGAGCATCCACTACTAGGTTGAATAAAAAGGGGGATATCGGATCCCCCTGGCACACTCCTTGCGTGAGTACAAAATGTTTGATATAATGCGGCATAGTGGTCTATGCACACACACCAAGCTAGCACTCAGCTCGATCCAAACATGACATGAACCAACTGGTACAGGTATCCATCCGCGCGCACACACACACACATGAGAGAAAGAAGCACACACACGAGCCGAGAGGATGGGAGTCTGCCATGAACAAGCCACGACACAGGGCCGAAGCAGCTTCCCTGCTTGGATGCCACGCATGCAGGGAGATGTCGGCCACCAAGTGAACAGACTGTTAGTTTTTACACATGGGATTACTCACCTTATAGTTATATCCCAACTGGAACACTAACGCTGTTTTCAGAAATGTGAGCATGCGACACCTGACGCCTCCCACGGGTGTGCGCTAATTAATTAGCAGTTGGATAATTAGCATTTACAATGTTTTTTGATTGCTTGCCTTCATTTTTGTACGAAAATGTTGGGTAGAACCAGGGTCTACCCGAACCTATGCTCAGGGCCACTCATCTCTAGACACCATTCATCGGGATCTGTGCACAGCAGGAAAGGTAAACTATCACAGGAGTCATTAAAAGGGAGATTAGGTGGGCTGTAGTTTGCTAATTAAGTAAACCTACAAGTAGATGCTAACACCATAGGTGTAATATAAAATACCATATTCCTTCGAACCATTCGAATGTTGCCTCCTATGCACCAACACTGTTCATACTTGTTTATTCCCGGTAGATGAGGGAGCTTGCTTGTTTTATTTTTGTTCTTTATTCCCAGTTGTAGCCTAATTTTGGCGCATACTTTTCTTATAAGCTGTAAAACTCAACCGTATTGTGGATGCGGCATACATTTTTTAGGCTGTAAGACTTAACTGAGCATTTCAAATCATTCTGTACAGTCTTATGGATATTAGAGACTACCTGCAGTGTGTCAGTGCAGATTTACAAGTTTACTTATCCTTGCAAAAATCTTTATTCTTCGTATGAATTTAATTTAAATACCAGAGGGCTTCAGTCTTCTCAGATTTTATTAAAAAAACTCAGGACAAAACTTCGATTTTCATGACCTGCAGTATGTCAGTACAGATTTGCAACTTTAGTTCCTTGCAAAATTCTTTATTCTTCGTATGAATAAAACTTCGATTTTCACGAGCTGTACCGGAGGGCTTCAGTCTATTTCAGATTTTATTAGAAATTGACAGGACAAAACTTCGATTTTCACGAGCTGTAGTATGTCAGTACAGATTTACAACTTTAGTTATCCTTGTACAGTTCTTTATTCTTCGTATGAATTAAAATACCCAAGGGTTTCAGTCTATTTCATATTGTTTAGAAATTTCCATGAGAAAACTTCGATTTTCATGAGCTATTTTTTAAAAAGTGATACAGTTCTAAGGTACATGTGCCAGCCCATCTCGTTCAAAATAAAAAAATGAGCTCATGCAGGCCTACTAGTATGTTGGTAAATACAATGGTTAACAATGGTTAGGGAAGGTTAAGGCTAATGAAAAAATTTGAATTCAAAGAGGGAACAGATCCACATGTGAAACGGTAGTATATCGTACGACGCCCACTATAAGATCGGGTGGACCATGGTTCTGAAACTCACCTTTCATTTTTGTAGAAAAACTCTTCTTGTACTGCCTCAACTGAGCTGGTCCAGTTTGATCCACCCGAGCTAAGCTTCCCTTGGCCGAACAAGACTTCACTCTCCTCGTTTAATATAGTCAACATTACAGATTGCTACATTGGTTTCTATATGTGGAGCTTCAAGGAGGTTTCTACGTGCTACGAGACAGAGACATGTCAAGGAATTCTGGCACCACGGTCCACTCAAAGAATGGTTGTAAAATGGGTACTGAAGGAGAATGAAGCAGAAGAGCACATGCACTGCAAAAAAAGCATATTTGTGTGGAACATGATTCTGGCTCAAGGTGTTGAATCCAGCTGCTTCAGGGATCACTTCAGTGACGAAGACAGCAAGGAGTTGCCCTTCATTTTTAACAATAATGTGAGTTCCCTAATTAAGCAATGCATTATTTGTAAAAAAATACTCGTGTAAAACTTTTGCATCCCCGATCCTGCCTAATAAAAATATAGGAGCTTAGTAATTGGAATCATGAGGTGGATTTTGGTTTAAGAAGGTGGTCCTCATTTGCATCATTCCGCGCCGGTGCCTGATGCACAATTGTGTCCATCTTTTGCAGATAAGCCCATTTACCTCAACCTCAGACGAGCTCATCCGATTGGACCATCCTGCACGCCTCGTCTTTCCGCGAAACCACACAGGCTTGTCCTCAATTAACATTGTCAACGTCACCGATTACTATGTTGCTTTTCATCTATTTAGTAATCCTGGAAAAGATGCGGTCGTGTCCTACCAGACAGATGATCCATTCGGAATTTTGGCACCACGGTCTGCTCAAAGAGTCGTCGTAGCAAGGCTAATAAATGGAGAGGAAACAGAAGATACACCATACAAGGACGACAAGCAGTTGTTTATGTGGAATGCCATTGTCAGTGAAGGCGTCAAAGTCAGTGACCTTGATTGTTCCATGTCTCGCAACATAAAACAGAGTATCGAGTTGCCCGTAATTCTTAATAATAAGGTAAGTTAAATTCCCTAACTACAGAAACGCATTACTCTTACTCTTTTTTCCCCTTCTTGTACCATCTTCTATCGAGTTGGCGTTTCCGATACGTTTGTTAGAGAGTCTCGCCCGCTGCCTGATCCTTATTTTGATGATGTACTTTACTCGGCGAGATGACAGCGTGTCTCTGATCATCCATCTTCTCCTCTCCTCTCCTCTGCAGGTAACTTCATCTACATCAGTTGAGCTGATCAAGTTTGAACCCCCTGAGGTCTGCTTCCCCTTCCTGCCGAGCAAACGTCTGTTATCTTCAATTAAGATAGTCAACATTACAGATTATCACATTTGTTTCAATACACAAGTGGAGGAAACAAATGTGGCGTTGTACATCACCAAGCCACCATGTGGAATCCTGCCGCCATGGTCAACACAAGAACTGGTGGTAACAAGGGTGGCCAAGGAAGAGGCACCTGAACTGGAAGACATACAGTGCAAAGATAAATACTTTGTGTGGAGCTGCTTTGTGACTGAAGATATCAACGTCAATGACCTCACAAGATATATGCCTGAAAATGAGAGAAAGGAGTTGCCCATAGTTTTTATGGAGGTAAGCTTCATAATTTTGTAACGCATCGGTTTTAAATTTCATTTACTCTTTTCCACTCCCCACCACCCTGAAAATAAGATCTAAAGCAATGGAATCCTGTGTTGATGACTCGTTGGAGCTTCTTGCACCTTTATAATACTATACTATGCGGTAATTGCCTTTGGCTCCTAGGTGCATATGCACCCATTATGTAAAAAAATACAAATTCTGATGCTTCATTCTAACTATTCACGAGGCATTTCTTTATCTTTTTTACACAGGCCAAAAAAAACGTCGTTTTTCACCGAAACCTTGTGAACGCACATAAAATGTCCGGATATACACGTGGGATTTTTGTTCCGAATTTTTCAACTTTTCAAAGTGTGTGTTTCGACAATGGGTGCATATGCACCTAGGAGCCAAAACGCCGCTCTCCTATGCGGTAATTGCCTTTGTCTTCTGGGTGAGTGGCACAAGCTACAACACTGACTAACACCATAGCATAGGAGAGCTGCGTTTTGGCTCCTAGGTGCATATACCATAACATAGGAGAGCGGCGTTTTGGCTCCTAGGTGCATAGCTCTCCTATGCTATGGTGTTAGTCAGTGTTGTAACTTGTGCCACTCAATAAAGCTCGTATTAAAGGCAAATTTTAACATGGTCCTTCTTACCTCCTCATTTCACATGACAGGTAGGAAGGTAAAATAGATCTGAGCCATTGATTTCATTAAGTAGTAGCTTGCAACGTTAGTTTCAAACTACTACCATTTCTTCTAAATTTCCAAGGAATGAGACTTTTTTACAATAATGTAAACATTTTATTAATTTTTAAAGAGTAAATTGCACCAGATTTTTCCCATACTTCTCTTGAATTTCATATTTTGAACGTAGTAAATAGAATTTGACTAGCACATCTCTCAAACACCTAAACTAGACACTCTCAACTGTTAAAACTAGACAAGATATGCACCCGTCAAGACCACCCCAAAAAGTTTTGCACCCTTAGATGCAAGAGTGTTGGATGAACCAAATACTAAATATTCCCTGCCTGCATGTTTCTCAAGGACCAACTAATCCACAACTATATATGTTTCATTTTGCAGACAAGCTCAAATATGTTGATTCAGTTTGATCCTCCCGAGCTCAGCTTTCCCCTGTTGCAAAACCAGAGAGTCCTGTCCTCGGCTAAGATAGTCAATATTACAGACCAGTACATCGGTTTCAGAGTATGCACCAAGAAAAGAAATTCAGCAAGGTACAACGCTAATCCATCACAAGGAATTTTGGAACCACTATCCACGCAAGTAATCCTGGTAACAAGGATTGCAGAGCAAAATGAACTCGAAGACAGTGAGCGCAAAACCAAGTTTTTGGTGTGGAACGGCATTGTGAGTGAAGATTCGAAAGCTAGCGATGTTATTGATAACATGTCCGAGACAAAGTGTACCAGGTTGCCCATTGTTCTCAGACAGGTGAGTTCTCTATATGTATTGAATATGTCTTAGATTTTTTTTACCTTTGGAGATCCCATACCTTTTACTACTGAGCTCCATGTGGCCGAACTACAACACATTGGCACATACTTATTTCGGCTAACCTTCACTTCCAAAAAAACGAACCGAGACAAACAAAAATAGAACACTAGTAGATATGTGAAGGATAAGAAGAGCCATATGTAGTTGTGAAGAATATTGAACCAGATGTGCTGCCAATGAATACAGAACAACATGACTACAACTACTTGTTTACAACTACCTCCGCTTCTAAAAAGAAGGCCTGCATATTTTCTTAAAAATCAAATAATGTAAAGTTTGACAAAGTTTTCAGCGAAAAAAACTATCAACAACTATATCACACTAAATATATGTCATGATGTATCTGATGGTATTAATTTGGTATTGTAGATAATTAATGTTTACTTTCCAAAAACAAAATCAAACTTTAAATTGTTTGACTTTTGAAAAAAATGCCTTATTTTTTAGGAACAGGGGTACTAGTTCCTCAAATAGGAGTAGCATACGCTTAGTGTTTGATTGCATTTACTGCAAACCTAGGTACATATATACAACTATTATGCTATTTTTCTAAAAGGGGAACAAACCCTGTCCATTGCATCAACTGATTTACACAGCCATTTTGTTGCATTTTTTCCTAATGATCAAACTCACCTTGTGTTCTCTAATTGCATATTTTACCCGGCCTAATTTATAGATGCTATGTTGTTTTCAACAGAGAAGTTCATCTAACTTAGATGAGTTGATCCAATTTGATCCCCCGGAACTTCACTTCCCCATTTTGCCAAACAAGAAGGTGTTGTCCTCAATTAAGATAGTGAACCTTACAGATTACAATGTTGGTTTCAATACATATAGCAGGTCAACAAATGTGGCATGGTACCACACAGAGCCACCAAGAGGAATCCTGCCACCACGGTCAACGCAAAAACTTATGGTAACAAGAGAAGAAAAGGAAGATGTATTAGAAGATAAGCAGTTCAATGAAAAGTACTTTGTGTGGACAAGCATTTTATCTGAAGATGTCAAAGACAACGAATATAGCGATTACATGGATGACCAAGAGAGCAAGGAGCTGCCCATTGTTCTTGAAAAGGTTAGTTAACTATTTTTCTTGCGGGGAAATTCATGATTCTGTGCTCAATTTATTATAAAAAAATTGACAGATTCCATCTTTTTCTTTTCCCATGGTTTTTTTATTTTGGAATGGGAAATTTTTGGTGTCCACTGAAATTTGGAAAATTATCGAACATTCATCAAAAAATTGATCAGCCATGATTAAAGGTCAAATGAAAACCATGACCAAAAAATGGAAACAATGCTACATATCCATCACTAATACGGCAACCGCTCCCACCCCTATGGCAATGCTACTCTTGCAATCAATGCTTTCCAACCAGCTGCAGAAGATATTTGCAACAGATCAAAGGTGGATAAAAGTCACCTAGATGACTGACCATATAGAACACGCAAACTTCTACTAGAAAAAAATAAATGTTCAATATTATCGTCATGATAACGGAAGAAACACTTTGTACTATTGCATCAAAAGATAAGTAAGTTCTTTAATTTTATTATTTAAACAAACAGGTGTTTCTCGGATGTTAGATCCTACCAGGTGATGCGGATTTAATTGAACAAACGACATATGGTTGCCAACATGTAATTTTCACTATAATATCAATTTAAACTTGTAGAATTGCGACACTATGTAAATTCTTATAGTTACTTCATACATATTTCTAATTAGCTACATAGAAAAGCTAAATTAAAAAAACAATGTTTTTCTTGTCGATATCATCATGAAACTAACTACACTTCTATGTGTTTTTCTTCTCTGCTGATCTACTTCAAATCCCACAAAAAAATTAGCCTACATGCATCACACTCTGTTTTCTAACTCTGATGTAGACTATTGTGCTATATTTAATAGCTATTGCATGATTTACAACTATATTTCAAGTACACATTGCCTAATATCTCAATAGTAACCTTTCATTATTTTAATGACGCAGACTTAGTTTTTTGGATATTTTATACAAGGCAAAATAGAACAACTATAATCTCCAATAATAGAGAGAGGGGAGGTGTGCTTATCAGTGCGGATGGAGACAATGGGCTGTCCACATAACAGTGGTGGGCGCTAGTACGGAACCACCACTATTACACTCTTGCTAATTTCTTCATGGGCGAAAACAGCAGTGGCGGGAAGGTACAAATGCCCGCCACTCGTGCCTCGTTAATCAGTGGTGGGCAATTTTGGCAACTGCCACAGTTATATTTCGGTGACCCGCGCCCACAGGTTTCAAAATTTTAATAATTTCCAGTGCCGGGCGCCCACAACTATATTTGGTCACCCCTGCCACCTACCTCTCAAATATAGCTATGGCGGGTGTTGTGTGCCGCCCGTCATTGTTACGCATGACCTTATCCACCCCGCCTCTCTCCCACAGCTAGTAAAACCTCATACATCCGACACTACTCTCTCTCTCTCTCTCTCTCTCTCTCTCTCTCTCTCTCTCCACAAAACATAAAGTGCAACTACCATGCAGACACTTTGGGAGAGAGAGAGATTAGGAGTAGGTTTAATACGAGTTGCAATGTAAGCAGACTGAGGGTGGGCACCTAATCATGTAGGTATGTGGGAGAGCAGCTGGCATGCATTGCGGTGTACAGGTATTAATGTGCTACAGATGCAGCTATACACATATAACTTCGTTGTGTAATGTTGCCTTTTCCCAGTAGTGTATACTAGCCATACCCGCGCGGCGGCACGCCGCGCCCAGTCGATGTATTGCAGTGAAATTTATTGCATGTAATAACAAAGAAATAGCAACATATTGCGTTAGTACTGCTGACTTGCAGGGTTTTTTCGAGTCCACTACAATCTACGGTAAAATATGACTTATAGCTATAATAAGATATGTAATGTGCCAAAGCAGATTTTAAGACTTAGAGATATATATATTTTTTACATTGAACAGTTGATATATTTTACAAAGAAAGACATGCTTCTCAAAATATATAGCGGTGGTATATACAGAAGCAGGACTATGGGGCTTAGAGTATATATAACCAGGATTTGTACTTATAACATTGAAGATCCATCTGGACTTGTCACCCCCGAAGAATGAATTTGGGTTCAGCCATTCTAATTACCTTGGTGCCTTCACAATGGCACATTGTAGTATATCAAAAATAGTGGGAATAATGAGACGATTCTATGAAAAACGATGCTAGGCATGTGCACACAGATAACCCAATAGCAAGAGTAAAAATGGCTGATATATCAAACTAAACACTATCAGTCTGATTTTCACAATACTGATATTTTGACAAACACTCAAACAAACCACATATAGAATTTTAGCATAGCCTCTTGAAAAAATGAGTTGCTTCTACGGATAATTCATCTAGCCTTTCCCCACGCAGAGGCACCCAGCGTCCGTTGTATGTATTGCTATATGTGAATTGCGTTTACTCTTTAAAGAAAGCTTTATTAGTTTAAGAAGGAAAATTATGACACACAAAATTATGGATATGGAAAAATAGGATACAAGGAAAAAAAATTATTGTCATCATGCGTGTGTTATGACGTTTGTATAAATATTACTAAGTACGTTATGGGCACTGGAGCGGTTCAGAAAGGAATTTTTTATTACACGAAAATACACATGGATTTTTTGGCTTTTTAGGCTGAGATCCTTGATCTCATTTTACACCAGGAATAGAAGTGATACAGTAATCAAGAAAAATAAATTAAAGAACTATGTAAATGTCATTCTACACCAGGAATAGAAGTGACACAATGATCAAGGAAAGTAAAAAAAACTATGCAAAATTTAGTCAAAAGACTTGTAGCAATACATGACAGTGCAATGTTCCGGCTTTGCTCCACTCCAATAGAACTTCGATTAGCTCCACTGGGAGTTCCTTCTTTTTCCTTTCATACTCATACTTCTTCGACTTGCAAAATCTTCTATCACGCTTTGTGTCGAGCATATCCATTTGATATCGTCCATTAGCACCAATCAGTAAAAGGAATGAATAGCTAATCTGGCAATAATAGTGTGGAAATAATTTGGGTTTCCATGTGTACATGATGGATAGTGCAATTTCAAAATATGACGGCTATAGAACATGGAAACACTGCATGAAGACATATAACTGAATCTCTAAACCATAGAATCGCATTGGTCATTACTGAAAACTCTAGCTAGTTGATTAAAAGCCTCAATTTAATAGCACCCACACATGCAGTTTCATAGCTTTGATTCACTTGTTTGAGATTGCACTGGTTAAGTTGGCAAAAGAAAATATCTAAATTTTACAAAAATCAACAACTGAACGTGTTACTGTTAAATTGATGAGCGTAAATATAGGATAACCAATCTTACAATATCAATTTCCATTGCCCATTATCATGAAAACATGTAGCTATGAATATTAAAAGGGAAGCACACACCCTCCAATTTTTGTGAAGTTCATAATGAAGTGTAAGTAACATAAATGCCACTTTTATGGTAACCATGATCTTGAAATGAACAGGAAAGTTAATTCTGATGGTGATTTTCAGGAGCAACTAAGTGATTGTGCACTTTTTGCTGGAAATAGAACAAAGCAGACAACCCAGCTTTTGCACTTTCCAAATCCAAAGCAGAGTCTTCTAAAGAGATTTAACACCGAGGAAAAATGTAACACCTAAAGTAGAGTATGTACCAACCCAAAGAGCGCAAATTACATAACACCTCAAAAAGCTCTCCTTCAAATAAAATTCTGGGACACATCAAGGAGAGTATTACCAACAAAAAGAATATAGGGAAGGTCACTTTTTACCATGTGCGGGACAATCAGAGGGTGAGAAAGCATATATTGGCATACTGCCCGTAAACTTCAACTTATCATTAGCGAGTACACCCTGCTACCCCATTAAGTGAACCGAGACATTACAATTTGTGTGTGCAATCAATCATTTAAACTCTATAAAACTGTAAGGAAGAGATGTTTTCACAGTTCCTAGACATTAAACTAAAATCTTAATTCTGTTGGTTCTGATGTATTACAGAAAAGCATAATCTTTCCCTAATAATGGTTAGTTCATAAATTTTCTGTAGGGTCTGTTACAGTCAAGTTACATATGTGTAACGTTCAGTTTAATAGCCAAAATTTTAACATCGTAGTGATGGTCGGATAAACTCATTTAGACCACCCTTCTTCATTGTATTCTTCCCCAAGTAAGCCATTGCTTAATCTCAGCATTATCTTCCATGGATTCCTAGGCCAACTCCTAAAATGAGTGTGATGTTTGGCATTAGAGCGGAGGAAGAAGGGAGTGCCTGACCTATAATATGATAAATAGATCAGAGGGCTGTTTGGCATACTGTATTACATACAGGGAACAACATTCCATGCCTTGCTTAAACAAACCAATGAATTGTACGTAGCTGTTTTTCCCCTTCAACATCAAGATTTAAAAAAAAAAACTGGAGCGTACCGCTGGCATAATAACATTATTTTGAGAGGTATCTCACTTATTATAAACCAGAATTTGTTTTTGTTGGACTGAAACCCGTACATAACTGCAAGTCACAAATGGAACAAATATGAGTTTCAGTGAAACAACATCAAACACATTGATCTAATAAGGCGACAGAAACCGCAAACACTGTCATGTATCTATCATCATGGTACTATTATCTGCAAGTCTGTTTACATGCCTATAGGCCATACATGAGGTTATGTCAGAATAACCAGAGGATACATCGAGGCCAGCCTGTAAAGTTCATAAGCTTGCCTGCTCCATGAAAAATCTAACAACGCAAATAAAGAATGTAAATTTCATATAGAAATCTGCCAGTAACATATGCATATATCTGAACTAATTTTGGAGTAAGATAAAATATAATTCACATGGGACTACAACTTCATGCCTTGCTTTTTTTTTTGAAAGATTCGGGAAGTGCTAGCTTTTTCATTGAGATATATGTAGCAGTTGCACAAATGCCAAAGCGCGGACGAAAGAAACTAAGAGAAAGCTAGCCTACTATATGCATCACAGGAAGGGAAATTCATAGCTTTTGCACCAGCTAGCCTCCAGCCTAGGATCAAACGCCAAATTGCATGGTCTTCCCTATTGCTCAATCATAACGTGCATACATCTCAACCTTAGTACTGAAACAATTGCAATCTATCATCCCATATGGAGAGGTAAGGATTACTTACTGTTTTTTTGTAGAACAGAGGAGGCGAAGAGGGCCTGCCGAGGGTGAGACGATGGCAGCGGATAGCGGAGACAGGCAACAAACAACAGCCAACAATAAAATTTAATCAAACTAAAAGCACAAACCAAGAGCGGAATCAACAGGGAGCTTGCCCAACCGGCTCCCTGTGTCGCCCAGCAGAAACATCACCACCTGATTTGAACAACAAACCATAACAGTTAGTCCACAAAATCAGCCAAACACAACCAAACGAAAGAAAAAAAAAGAGGCAAGCCAGATTGCGCCGCAAGATCTGTTGGCGCCACCTCCTCGCGGCGCCGTCTTCTTCCTCCTCCTCTCACATGACTCTCTCCTCTCTCTTTCATGGTGTCTCATAAGAACACACAAGACAAGAAGAAACACACACACACACATGTACCAAGGGAGACCACAAGAGCTTTGCCGTGAGGCCATTCCCATGGTGTACACAATGCTACATTTTTCTCTAGCCCTCTCGGCCTCATTTTTCATTAACTCAATTTTTTCTTAGAAAAGGAGGATGACCCCCGGCCTCTGCATCTGGAAGATGCATACGGCCAATTATTGATTATTCTCGAGGACCATACAAAGTATTACACCAATGTGCCTGAATCCACCATCTTGGCAACATATGCCACTACTCCTATCCAATATGATGAAGGGGTGCTAGCCGGGCCACTACCCAGACCACTCACGTAAACCTAACATCAAAAGCCGGAAGCCGAAACACATTCGGAAGCCCCAGCCGAGCGACATACCGGGTCTGGGGCATAATCCGGTCAGACGCACTCATGTGTCGTCGCCGCCATCTTCCACAGGTCCGTCTTCGGATCAAATTGAGGCATCTACCATGTCTGGCCACTCCGCCATTGACGCCACCATGACGCCAAACAACAACCTCCTCCTGCGCGAGTCCATCTCCGTGCATCAGACATCGAGCCTCCACAGCGCCATGCCGCCGACATCCGCCGCCATCAATGTGTGAGATGAAGCACCGCTCCACCATCCCCCCAGCCAACACTTACTCCAAAACGACGCCCCCAGGAGAACCTGGAGACGTCGGAGGAAAAGCGGAGGCTTGGGCGAAGAAGGGCACGCCGTCGGCAGCTGTCACCGACCCCAAATAGCGCCCGCCACCACCCAGCCCTCAAAGCGGCGCCTTCAAGAATGTCGCGGCGCCAAAGACGCCGCAGGCGCCCACCGGAGTTAGGTTTTCACCCGAGAAGCTAGGTGGTGGGGAGTGGAAGTGCAGACCTTGACAGACGTCTCCATGAAGAAATCGACGCCCGCGGGCGTCGTCGTCGTCGCGGCCGGCCGGAGCCGACACGAGTTTCCCCCGATCTGGATCCCGACCACCAAAATCGCCCGCATCCCACATGCAGGCCATCCAGCACACCCAGGGACCTTCGCAGGAGAAGCGCACCGATCAGGGAAGAAGGCCAGCAGCCAGATCTGGCGCCGCCAGCTGCCAAGGCAGCCACGCGAGGCCCTAGGCCACCGGAGATCCGTCGGCCAGCCGACCAGATCGCCGGCACCACGCCAACCCCACTACCCACCGCAGGAGATAGGGAGCCTCGCCAGGGGCCGCCGCCCGGATCCGAGACCCTCCGATGCAGATCGGAGCGGAGCCGGCCCCGCCGCCGCAGTCCCAGACCGCGCCCCAGGCATGGCCCGGCGCCAGCCTCGTGCGGCGGCGAGGAGAGATGGAGAGAGAGGGAGGTTACGCCGGCGGGAGGGGAGTCACCCCCCGAGACGCCCGCTAGGGGCGGCGCGGGGGCGGGGGGGGGGGGGGGGGACACAATGCTAATTAACTCAATGCAGTACACATATATACACCAGGGGTAGGACACACCCACTAAGCCGGCCACCACGTTGGCCACTAACCAACTAACGCCACATACTTCATGCATGCTAACAAACTGATACTTACTCACCCAGATCAGCCCGAATTACTTGACAATGCAGCTTGTCATGCTCCAGCTGCTCACACTGCTCGCCGCTTCACACGACGTTGCCGCGTCACACGGCACTACCACACCGCATCGCACGATTGGATGGCATCTCGCTCCCTTGCACGCTGCAGCCATGACTTTCCCGAACAGTCCTAAGATAAACTACATGCAAAACTCAAACATGCTAATACATGAGATCAAGATTAAGGCTAACAAGATCCACCGAAACAGGAGATCTCACAGAACTAACACGCGAAGAACGCGAACCCCGCACAGAGTGACCAACCCGAGAAGACGGGGGGAGAATGAGAGGATGAAACAACTCGCAAAAGCATAGGCCGATCCGGCAAAGCAGCAGAAGCAGCACCACGGCCCAAACCACCGCGCCGACCAACCGAAGCCCCCCGCGAGCGAGAAGGCCGTCCAGGGCGACGCGGTCCATTACGGCTGGACGAAGAAGCAACGATGGATGTATAAGACACCAATGAAAACCGCAAGCAATACTACAGCAAGGGAAGCAACCTATTTGTAGCCCCGCGCCACACAGCAGGACTCCAGAAAACGCGAGAAAATCCGCACCGATGAGAAAGAACAGCAGGCTCTGGAACCAACGATCAAAGCGGCAGCGACAGCACCATGTATATGGGAAAAACTCCAGAAAACACGGGAAAAGCAGCACCGATAAGAAACGATAGCAAGCTCTGCAGCCAATAGTCAAAGCGGCAGCGACAGCAACATCTGAATGGAAAGATCGCAGCGGCACCGCTGTCTACGGAAGGAAAACGGCAGCGCATAACAGATAAAGAGTAAAGACTGATCTGAATGGAAAGATCGCAGCAGCACCGCTGTCTATGGAAGGAAAATGGCACTGACGAAGCAAAAAACACTAAACGAACCAACGCAAACGGTACACATGTTCAAATTATTTTAAATGGAAACCTAGATACACCACGCATTCCTACACGGTAATTTCCAAAAAATACACGTGCCCTGGGCTGGATTAGCAGGGAGTCGTTTTCAGCCAAGTGGTTAAACCTCAAGGCGAAAACATCCCGAGATATAGGGGTTTGGGTATTTGGCAGACCGTAAGTCCACTCACAATGCAAGTATCATAAATATGGTGACCCACTTGCAATTCATCATTAAACTTTAATTTGGTACTACTACTACTACTCTCTCCTCTCTCTCTCTCTCTCTCTCTCTCTCTCTCTCTCTCTCTCTCTCTCTCTCTCTCTCGCTCAATCTCTTAATTACAATGCCGCCTCATATTTTTATTACATAGCACTGATAACCGTTATGATAATAATATTGGCGGGAGGCCTAAGTAGTCAAATGATCATTGAATCTATCTCTCTGTGATGATTGATGCGCCACAAACCCACTTGTGATATTTTGTTTCTGATGGTGATATACTTCTAGTCCAACTGTTTTTATTCCAGCAGAAACGAATTGACGAAGAATTTTTCTCATTGCATGAAAGTCGTGTTTGTTTTGCAGATAAGCTCATTAACCTCAGATGAGCTGATCCAGTTGGATCCCGCCGTGCTCTGCATGCCCCACTGGCCAAACAAGGCAATAAAGTTCATAGTAAATGTAGTCAACACTACAGATTTCTACGTTGGTTTCAATGTATATATCATCAGCAGGAATGCAGCGCGGGACAAGAGACCTGCAGCTGAAGCATCGAAAGGAATCCTGCAACCACGATCCACTAAAAGACAAATACTACAATGTATATGTCATCTTCCCGTAGAAGATTACTTTGTGTGGAGCCGTGTTGTGACTGAAAGTGTCGAAAGCATAGACATCACTGGTTACATGGTTGAGGAAGAGAGTAAGAAACTGCCCTTTATTATTCTTAATGAGGTGAGTTCCTAATAATGCAATGTTTTTTCTTGTATGGCAACGATGAATCAGTAAAAGCGAACTGATGATGATATTGTTTCTTTGCAGGCAAGCCCGGCATGTAGCTCAAAGGAGCTGATCCAGTTTGACCCGCCAGAGCTCAGCCTCCCCTTGATACCAAACAAGCCGTTGGTGTTTTCAGTTAATATAGTCAACAGTGCAGAGTGCTATGTTGGTTTTGAAAAATATAACCTGGAAACAAATGTTGCCCGGTACTACGCACAACCTGAGGGTGCAGTTATGCCACCACGGTCAACTAAAAGTCTCGTTGTAGAAAGGGTACCAAAGAAAAAGAAGCAATGCCAAGACGGTCCCCTCAAAATCTCGAATGTGGCCCGGTACTACACCGAGAATGCAGTTAAGCCACCACGGTCCACTCAAAGACTGGTTGTAAAAAGGGTACCAAAGAAAAAGGAGGAGCTGCTTAGTGAGTGCCAAGACGACAAGTTCCTTGTATGGAGCTGCTTAGTGAGTAAAGGTGCCAAAGCCAGCGACCTTGATGGTTGTGCTATAGACGAAGGGAGTAAGGAGTTGCCAATTGTTTATAACAAGGTAATTAAGTTCCATAGTTATGCAACGAATGTGTTTAAAAATTAATTTACTATTGATAGCAGAATCCTCCTACCTTGAAAGCTCAATGAGCATGGGTAGGTTTTTTTTTTTAAATTTGTTAGCTTTGCAACATTTTTTGTCCTACTACCTCCGTCTTGAAATATAAAACAAAACGTTTGTCCTGCTACTCGCACACATTTCGACTTGTTGTACTCCATATTTTTTCTTCATCCAAGATCCTCAGACTTTTTGATTTGAAACAGCTGCATTCCTTTTTTTTGCAGACAAGCAGCTTATGCAGCTCAGACGAGTTGATTCAGTTTGATCCTCCACAGCTCCCGTTCAACTACCTTCCCAACATGCGGGTGTCCATGTTGCGCTTGCTTAAAATAGTCAATGTTACAGATCACATCGTCGGTTTCAATACATGGGCTCATGAAGACAATTCTGCGTCCTACGCAATAGAACCGCGTGCAGGGATCCTGCCACCACAATCCACGCAAACAATCAAGGTAAGAAGGACCCTAAAGGAAAATCAAACGGAGGACATGCAGTGCAAAGACAAGATTTTTGTGTGGAATGGAATTGTAACTGAAGGTGTCCAACTTAGCGATGTCGGTAAATACTGGAAGGATGAAGATAAAGAGTTGAACGTTATTCTAACAAAGGTGAGTTTCCTAATTAGTCAGTCTTAAGGGCCCATTTACCTCTGTGGCTCTGTCAGTTACAATAACTCATCCCATTTGGGAATGGCCAATGAGTACCATGGACAAAAATAGTAGTATATGTATGTTGACACAACTAATAACTATGGGCTTCCTATACATGTTGCCAGCCTGGAGAAAGCAGTTCAAGGTAGAATCGGCAGCATGGTCGAATCTCTTGGACGTAAAGCAGGCTTGACAAGGTAACTAATGTCTTTCTCAATACTACTTTTGTTTGTGGCTTTTAGTCTGAGCTTTTATATTTGCGGGGTTAGTCTGAGCATTTTGTTAAAACCCTTGAACTATGTTGCCAGTTTCCATGCTGCATGGTGTTGGTTTGGTTTCCTTTTTGTAGCTCGAGAGCGAGTTGCAAAAAGTAAGTGCATAATCTCAGGGCTCTGTGGTGTAAATCGGCAGACATTGTTTCTTTGGGGTAATGGAAACTGGCGAAAAGATACTAAGATAATTGCTAGTCTGTAAGGATTAAATTTTAGATCCCTGCAAAAATATATATTAAAGCACATACGAAACGACATTGGAATGGATAATATCAATTTTAAGAAAAGTAGTATGTGCCAAAAAGAATATAAAAATAGTTATCCATCGAAAAAATATACCCATGCCTCAGTATCAGGCACATGAACTTTATGCACACTCAGCGGTGCCGTATATTTTTTGGATTGTTTTCTCCGTTGATCTTTCCTCCAATAGATGCGTGGGAGTCAATTTACTGGTTTTCTTTTTCTTGTTGTAGTGCAGCCACACCAGAACTGCTTGCTGCCAACCATTATATTGTCTTTCCGGTAAAGGCAGGTTTGGGCTATGCCCATAAATCCCACATAGTTTGTATCTAGCAAAATGTTTAAGCAGGGCCCAAATTAACAAATGTGTTTTACAAGTGTATAATTATGAAACAGTTTTTAGTAAATTACAGGGAAGGGCTGGCAAAGCAAGTCATTTATAGATTATTAGCTCAACTAGCAAAGTGGCCCGCTCGATGCGCGGCCTAGAACTTGTAATGTTTAATAGTTGCATGTTTAATCAGTTTAAGGTTGAAATTAAGTTACTCCTAACTATAAATATTTATTGCTCATTTTAAAAAAATCCAGAACGAATATGAAATTAAAACTATTTGATTTTATATATAGAAAGTTTGGATACTTAAAACAACTTCTTTAGCATATTTTGTTGTCGAACAAATGCATAGAATATGTTGTGCAACTAAAAGGCTGCAGGGATACAGAAAATTTACAAACATGCGATCCTCATGCTTGAGCACACACACACACACACACAATGTTATAGCCATCATAACCATAACAATGACATACCACGTGCATGATTTCCCCGACTATGATACAAAATCTGCCATAAAAATGGTTAATTTTGGGGTTCATTGAGTTTTCATTAATGAATCCCTGACAAAATGATGTAGTAACTAAATAGCATCTCTAATAGAACGCAATGGACCATGTACATGTTCATCTTCCAGATCCAGTTAAGTTAACCATGCCGGATGGCAAGGCATATTTGAAATTTATGCTTGCAGAAGTTGGAAGATACAGAACTAATGTGAATATAGACTATTATCCAAATCACCATCACACATCAAAACAGCATTCTGTGTGTGCGTCACTAATGATCCATGTATGGCACACTCCTAAGAAAAGAAAAACAATTTTATTAATCTATATGTTGACATTTACAACAATGATTATTTATGTTCTCTAAATGTGTAACAGAAGTCCCATTTTTAGTCAGCTTTCATTATACATTATACTGAATCAAAAATTCTAGAAAAATTATTACCGTATAGGCATATATCATATGTATAGTATATGCCATTTTCTCTATACAGAACTATTACACACAAACATATGTTAGCTGGAAGAATGTGAAACACCTATTAAGCTGGGCTAGAAAACACCTGATAAGTTATAACCAATCTTTGAGCAATAGGACATATGCACAGACGACCAAACATACTAAAAACTAATTGGATGCATCGATTATGAAAAGAAGATGACAACAAATATGCATTACTGTGTTCCCATAGTGAAAGGACAAGTAGAAATCCTTTAGATCCTCATTGAAAACGGAATTAAGATTAGTTACCAGAAGAAATAATCGATTTTAGTGTGTATGGACCTCCGCTCAAAATTATACCTGGATCCATGAGTTCATAACTCCATGATGGACACTTAGATGTAGAAGGGAACGGCATTGTCTGTTTGTCGTCATGTATGGAACGACGTTGGAACCGGAGAGTTGCGGGCTGGTATCAAAATGGCTCGATCAAAGCGGGCAAAACCACACTGAGGCAGATGATGTTCATCAGCATAAGGAAACTCACAACGATCATCCTTTTGGAAGATTTGCCGCCGGTGTCGTCCCACCTCTGATCCTGTCCTTCGGAGCCTACTACCCGGCCCGTTTCTCCCGATCAGAATTGAACCCAAGGATCCTAAGGCAATCCATGGACGTTCTTTTGTGGATGCATGCGGGTATACATATATGAAAGGCATCAGGCACGCCCTACTCTCCTAGCTTTGGTTACCAGAAAAGCTTCAGTTGTGGCTTCGAGGCATCTAATTCTTGTGTGTACGTGTGTGTGACATGATGGTTGAAGTTAGTTTTCTGGCGTGCACCTAGCAAGCTGAAGCAGATTCTCTATTTTACTCTATCTTCCCGTCTTGTTATTTTGCTGGACTAATTACTGATCTAGTGCTCCATGGTGTTTCATGTTTCACCGCTTCTTTGCATGGCAGCAGCAGACTTCTTATCCTCATCAGCTTTCATCGTCGGGTTGGTGTTGCCGTAAGAGCAACCACTACGGCAGCCGCCATGTACAGGAACGCATATGTCCGGCTCCGTTCGGTCAGACGCAACCATTATGGCAGCTGCAATGTCGCCCATCAGAACGCACGTGTTCGGCTCTGTCCGACCAGGCATAAACACCTCCGCCTCCATCTGGAATAACTCTGGAGTTCTCCCTAGCATCACTTGATTACAAAACGACTCCATTGTATGAAACAAAGGCTTTAATGGACATGAGCATTGCATGTCCTTTAAATAGGAGCAGCCCACTTTTTTTTTTATTGATGCAGCCCACGTCCCAATTTTCCTGCAAGTAATGAAACGTTTTCTTTCAATATAATTGTAATGGCAGTGGTGGGTAATTTGTTGACTTAAAATCTTATCTAATGGCTATAAAAACTTGATCTATTAAGTTGACGGACGGATGTTTCTAATTTTTGTGGTAATTTCTAGCCTATTTCTCTTTTTTCTGGTTAACCCATCAAGTACTTTCTATAAATAATAAATAGATTGTCCTTTTTATAGATTATTAGCTCAACCGTCGTGTGTACTAGTTCTCAGCTTGTAAATTCCTAACTTAGAGCATGTTTATTTATGTAGGCCTATCATGGGTTTGTAACAGAACAGAAATTCAGGAAATGGACATGTCTAGTGTACAAGAATAAGTCGGCAATCAGCTTGAGGACGAGGAACATCTGGGTGAAGCCTCTGCCTTGCTCGTCATCGATGGAATTATCTAATTATTAATAACTACTCCCTCCGTTCCGATTTACTCGTCGCGGTTTTAGTCCAAATTTGAACTAAAACCACGACGAGTAAATCGGAACGGAGGGAGTAGTACATATGCCCGTGCGTTGCAAGGGGTGGAAAAATTGACAAAACTTGCTTCAGTTGTCACTGCGCTCCACTTATATTCAAGTATGACAAATGTTGAAATTAGGTTGCATATCCGGCTGTGTTGCGACGGCTTGAATTATCCGTATTTGGATCATGAAGCGTTCATGTGAGAAGCCACCCTAACGTCCTTCATTGCGCATACTTAAGCTCCACATTTCCATCGAATTAAAGAGTAGTGATTCATGGAATAGTCTTTAGTGGGAGAAACATTCAATATGATTTGTAGGGCATCTCCAACGCTGACTCGCAAAACGGACACCGCATCCATCCGCATAGGGGGGGGGGCGCATCCACGGGCACTGCATATGGTTGTACTTTGGAAGTAATTTAACAGAAGTGAACAAATTTGATGGATATTTAAACAAACAGTACGATATTCATTCATACTTGAATAATTTTTAGATAAAATCAGCTGCTTTTCATAAAGTTCGAAGCAAACTAATTACATTTCGACATATTTGAGCTAAATCATACTCTAAACCTAGTCTAAATGACCGCCAACGATCGTTCGCCATTTTTGGCCGGCCATGAGCCCTATGAACTGAAACTATAGCTCCGGCTTTGTAGCCTCCACCTGCACAATCTGCAAGTGGCTAATCGGTCGACGATTTTGAGCCCGTCAAGCTTGGCTTCAGTGGGAGCGAAAAGGGCGGTGGCCTTCGTCGGACCTGTCGTGGGAATGAGTCTGATAGTAAGAATAGGGGGTGCGTAGGAGGAGGCAAGGTCCTAGCTACGGTGAGGTTGTACACGCAAGTTTACGAGTTCAGGCCCCTCTCGGAGGAGATAACAACTCTACGTCTCGGTGCCCGGAGGCTTGTCGACTGGATTATGCGTGGAAGTTACAGGTGGTGCGAACCCTTGTGCCTGAGGAGGGGGGTGGCTTATATAGAGTGCGCCTTGACCCTCGCAGCCCTCAGTTACACAAGGTTCAATGTGAGTTAAGACAGGGGCGTTAGTGGTAACGCCAGCCAGTAATGATCTTTATGACTATAGAGTAAACGCCTGATCGTTGCCATTCTGAGGTGGCTTTAGATCTTCTATGCTCCGAGTGGTTCTTCATGCGGTCAAGCGACTCTATAATGGTCGAGTGGAATTGGGGTATCCGAGTGGAATTTTCTGTCGAGTGGATTACACTTCAAGGTGATTTCAGTCGGTACCCTCTGTTGGACTTTGAATGTCTCTGACTTTAATGCAGTGTCCTTGGGTAGGGTGTCTAGGTCACGCCTAAGACCCTACCTTAGGTACATATTATCGTCATTAGCCCCCGAATGGATTGAGGTCCGAGTGAAGAAGGGCTGAAGTTGGTTCTGATTCGATTCCATGTTCCGGAGGTGCTTTATGGGAATCTGGAAAGCACAATGGTATTTTTAACCCTGCCTTAGTTGCCTCGACCGATTGTGGTTGTTGAGATCACCGAGTGAATTATGCAGTAAAATTTTGAGTGGATCAGAGCATGAAATCTTCGACGCGATTGAATGCCCTGCGGTCTCCGGATCTTGCGGGATTCGAAATTTCGGAGAAGCGCACTGTGGGAGTCCTGGATTAAAGGGGTCCTTGGGCGTCCAGTCTACTTATGTGGGTCGGACTGATGTGCCGTCAAGATACAAGACAGAAGATTATCTCTCGTGTCTGGTGGGGACTCTCACATGCGTGGATGGCAAGTATAGGTGTTCGGATATATTGTTCCTTTCTATAAAACCGACTTTATACAAACCCTAAGCCCCTCCGGTGTCTATATAAACCGAAGGGTTAGATCGGGGTGGGATCATAACATTGCTAGGCTAGCTGTCTAGAGTTAGCCGAATCGATCTCGTGGTAGATCAACTCTTGTAACCCCTATACCCTCGAATATACTCAAGCAGGAGTAGGGTTTTACCTCCATTAAGAGGGCCCAAACCTGGGTAAACACTGTGTCCCTTCTCCATTGTTACTATTGATCCTCAGACGCACAACTTGGGCCCTGTAGGCCAATAAGCAGGTTCATCAAGAGCCCTACTTGCAGGATGGTTGTCGCAAGAGACCCTTTTAAGGTGGGCGCGTTTCTGAACCATCAAATACTCCTCTCAAAGGACTCGCTACTAAGGAGAAAGGGCGCAGACGTGCGGCAGGGCATCATTGGAGTTTCTTTTCCGAACTATGATTTTTAGGCCCCGTGGTAGACTTTCCCTTATGTAAAATCTTTTCCTTTTTCTCTGGGCATGCAATATGACCCCAATATTGAACGACATTGCCTGTCATCGACATATCAATAAAGATATAAAGGGCACACATGCTTATCACTTGGGTTTTTGGATTTTTTTTCCTTGTCATCCGCGCTCCCCCTTACGATCGATTGGCATACGTGGCTTGACACGGTCTTCATACCAGGGGCTGTCTTCGGCTTGCTAAAATTCTTAAGTCCGAACACCCATAGGGAACTCTTCGGCGTCCGGATATTGCATTATATGCATCTGCTCCGAATCATGTCTTTGGTCTATAGTTGGGTTGCTCGGCTCCTATGTTTACCACCTTACGTTCTGCAAGTTCGGCTAAGGTAGTAAAGGGAGAATCACTGCGATTGTATTTCCGGTTCGTCCGGTCCAGTACCTCAGTAGAGAAAGCCGAAAACTGACTGTCATGATAAGCGAGAGCGGATCAGTGATCTGGTGACTTAGTCTTATACTACGAATCATTCGTGATTTATGCCGTGTTATAGGAGGGGCTGGGTTTTTTGAACAACCACGTTGCAAAGGCACCTCACTCCGGATTGCCGATCATGCAATGAGGGGCTAGTACTTAGCGCCACCAATGGACTCTTATGGCTAAAATGAAAGTACTAAAACCGCATAGTCCTATTTCCTGGTTCACTTCGCATGACGCCTCCTACATCGGACAAAGACGTTGGATAAAGTGCGGTCATGCAGTCCCGAACACCCCTATAGTATCTACGTGGGGGCTGAAGCCGACAACTGGCAAACTTTCAGACATATAAACAGCTAAATAGGAGGATAAACTGGTAATAAAGCATAATCATAACTATCATACATTACGAGTTCATTACATAACTCTGAAAGTGCGTTATATCGACTAGAGGGGGGTGAATAGGCGATTTTTATGAATTCTTCACTGAGGAATTTGCCGGTGAGGAAATTCCTTAGCGAAGAACTACTTGCAGCGGAATAAGTACTCAGACGTAAGCATAACAGAATACAAGCATGGTCATCATGATGAAATGAAGACAAGCACAGAGTACAGAAAGCGTAATCACAGGATAACACAAGATGAAGACAAACAGACTGAAGAAATTGAACTGAGGAATTTGAGAAAGTCTTCAGTCAAAGTCTTCAAGCACATATATGAACAAACACTCAACACAGTAATGAGGAAATGAAAGGGTTGAGGAAATAGAACCAGTTAATTGGTGAAGACAATGATTTGGTAAACCAGCTCCAACTGCTATCTCAGTTGTACGTCTGGTTGGAGTGGCTGAGTATTTAAACTCGAGGACACGCAGTCCCGGACACCCATTCACTGAGCACGCAGCTCAGGACACCCAGTCCTCACCGTATTCTCCTTGAACTAAGGCCACGCAGACCTCGTCCAATCACTCGTGGTAAGTCTTCAGGTGACTTCCAAACCTTCACAGACTTGGTCACTCGGCAATCCACAATTCCTCTTGGATGCTCTAGACCATGACGTCTAACCGTCTGGAAGAAGCACAGTCTTCAAAGGTAACAAGCGTCGGATCCACGCAGGATCAATTTCTTCAGTGATGCTCAATCACTTTGGGTTTGTGGGGGTTTGGTTTTGGGTTTTCCTCACTTGATGATTTTCGCTCAAAGTCCTCGGAGGATGGGTTGCTCTCAAATGACAAGTGTCAAGTTCTCTCGGAGCAGCCAACCAGCTAGTGGTTGTAGGGGGCGGCTATTTATAGCCTAGGGAGCAGCCCGACATGATAATACATAAATGTCCTTCAATGATATGACCGTTAGGTGGATAGGATATTTTGGGACAGCTGGCGCGCAGCACAACAACGGTCGGAAATTTGACTCTCAAATTTCTCAGGGCTATCATGTTCCTCACTGTGTAGGCAATTCGCACTGGCGAATCCCTAACTCCACAGTCAGAGCAAAGTCCTCAGTGACCAGAAGAACTGTGTCTCTGTCACTGAAGAAGTTGACTGAACTGTATGAGATTTCCAATGGCTTCACTCGAAGGGATTGGTAGGTGTAGGATTTTGAGTTGAGCATCACATGGAAATTTTTCCATAGTATTTCCTCGACCCCCTTTAACAGTACGGTGTTTCCTATGACTCAAGAAAGAGAAAATGAAACTACGAAAACAAAAGTCTTCACGCTTCATGTTCCTCAAATGAATATCAAGTCTTCAAGGTCACACCAATTTCTTCACTTTCAAAGTCTTCAGAAAGTCTTCAGAATATCAAACTCTTCAATCGAAGAACTTCATTTTTAGGGGCCGACTTTCTCTTAAATATCAAACTCCTCATAGACTTATAGACCTGTGTACACTCACAAACGCATCAGTCCCTTAACCTATAAGTCTTCAATACACCAAAATCACTAAGGGGCACTACATGCACTTACAATCTCCCCCTTTTTGGTGATTGATGACAACATAGGTTAAGTTTTCAACGGGGATAAACATATGAAGTGTAAATACTGATATTGAGAAATTTGATTGCAAGATATAGAAGAACTCCCCCTGAAGTTGTGCATAGTGAGGAATTTGCGTTTGAGGCAAAGCACATTTGAGAAGTTGAATCATGGAGATCTCCCCCTATATCTTGTAATTCATACACGCATTTGATATATAATATGAAGAATTTGAAATGCATGATGAAATATGGTGCCTGATGAAATTCAGCATGCGTGCAATAATATTAAGAGGAATAAGCATGCAGAATAGCACATCAAAAGTATCAGAGCACAGTGCATCAAAAATATCAGAGCACCGTCCAAAAGTATCAAAGCACCATCGGGTTTAAGATTACAACTCGATCCAATAAAAGTTTCGGAAGAACGAGAGTTGTAACTTAAAAAAAGCCCTTAATATAGACCCGCTTGAAGACTAACTCAGATTTCTCCCCCTTTGTCATCAAATGACCAAAAGGATTGAAACTGAGGAGCGCCAGCGTTGTCGGGGTTGTTTGTTGTAGCAGGGCATGCCGCAGTGTCGTCCAAATCTTCATACTCATCAGTGTCACGCGATGAAGAATAAGAGCTGGCCACCAGATCAGAAACTTTGACCCTCTTGAATTTCTTCGGAGGAGGTGCAGACCAGTCAAATTCTTCCTTGAGACCCATAGTCTTCAGTTCTCCAGTGCTATAGACATGAGTGAGGACAGCCCAGGTGCGGTTGAGGGTTTCATGAAGGTAGTAGTGGTTTTTATTCACTGCATTATGTGTTGAGGTCATGTTGTGAAGAATTGCACCAAACTGACGCTTTACCCATTTGTGATTGTGATCAACCTTCTGATGAAGACTGAGGAGTAACTCACGGTCAGTCATCACCCTGGGTGCTGTGGCTTGAGGATTTTGCTTGGCTGAGGTATTTGCGGCAGAGTCATGTGTGGCAGAGTCGTCATTGGTAGAGTAAGATGTAGCCAGGCGAAATTGACCATCCAATGGACGAATGCCTTCATCGATTACAGCAGCTGCCTTGCCTTTATCATCAGCTGATGAAACTGTCCGTTTGAGGACTTCAATGGGAGGCAAGTAGCTACCGTGGTTCAGAGTGTCAGCTTTGTAATTCAGTGAAGACCTTGCCCTTATGAATCTCATAATCCAAGGTGCATAGGGCTTCAGCTCGAATGGTGACATAGCAACATTGGCCAGAGTCCTCATGAAGAAATCATGGAAGTTGACGGGAACGCCATGAATGATGTTGAAAAGCATATTCTTCATGATGCCAACGACATCTTCATCATTTGAGTCGTGGCCTTTGATAGGACTCATTGTCTTCGTCAGAATGCGATAGACAGTCTGAGGCACATAGAGCAATTCCTTGACGAGGAATTTGGTTCGTGGGGCCTTCCCAGGCTTCAAAGGCTTCATGAGCACTTGCATATAGTGATTTGTCAGTTCAGGGTCATTGTAGATGCAACGTGCACTGTCATGGGGAGGATCAAGAGGAAGGACACGAAGCAATTCAGTTGCCGGTGCCTTGTAGTGAGTGTTTTCGGTCATCCAATCCAACACCCATGAATTGACATCTTCAGCGTCTCCAGTGATATGTAGTGTTGCGTAGAACTGAAGAATGAGTTCTTCATTCCAATCGCAAATGTCAGTGCAGAAATTCAGTAATCCTGCATCATGAAGAACACTGAGGACTGGCTCGAAGCATGGCAGAGATTCCATATCCACGTGAGGAATATGTTCATGATCGAAGATTTTGTCTTTGTCAAACAGCACTGAGGAATAGAAGTTGGCTTGACTAGCAGTCCAGAAACGCCTCTTCCTTATGCGAGCAGAGTCATAGGGGTTGTAGTCAGTGAAGAACACATGCTCAGAAAAGAAGTCTTCAGCCTTGAACTTCTGTTTGCTTGAGAACGGATTCTTTGGCTTCGGCAGAGGAATGTCAGTGAGTTGCATCATCACCTCAGGAATCGCGAGCTCAGGTTCTTCAGGCTGAGGAATTTCTGGTTCCTCGTCTTGTGCGACCTGATGATGAGCAGCAGCAGGTTCTTCAGCACTAGCGGCTAGAATATCTTCATGAACAGAGGGAGTGGGATGAGTTTCTTCAGAGCCTAGTTGTACAGTTGTTGCCGGGGACTGGGGAATCTGTTGGATAGGTGTGAATAGAGGAGTATTGGGGTGCTGACTTTCCCAAAAGTCATCATTCATCACTGGTGTAGAGTATCCAATATCCACATATTCATCTTCAATTTCCTCAACACCAGCCTCTTCAGCTGTGAATTGAGGCATAGGTGAGGAATTGACTGTCGTTGAAGGGATTGTATCCACTTCAATTTCTTCATCAATCTGCTCTGATGAAGCAGCAGAATGATTTTCTTCATCAGAGCCGCATGGGATCTTATAGTCTTCTCCAAAAGGAACAATTTCCTTTGATGACATGGAGGAAATTGGAACATCATCAATTGGATGTTCAAGTGAGCTAGTCATTGGCTTCATTTTCTTCGCAGCCGAAGAATTTGACGTAGCTGATGCCTTCCTTTTCTTCGCTGCAGCTCGCTCTGCAGCCTTGGTCTTCTTCACCTCATAGGAAGAAGGAAGAATTGGAGTTGGTGTAGGCACGGGAGGAGCTGAGGAATCTGGTTGATTTTCTTCAGGCGCAACTGATGTAGTTGCCCTGATCTCTTCAGTTTCTTCAGGCGCACCACTAGTGCATGCCCTGGCAATTTCTTCAGCGGCTGGAATGGAGTCATCAGCCCTGGAACTTACATTTTCTTCAGCAGGCTGAAAGTCATCAGCGGTGCTGGCATGTTCTTCAGCAGGCTGAGCAGAGTCTGCAGCCTGAGGGTTTTCTTGTTGCGATGAGGCTGCAACATTTGTCATTTTCTTCGTCAGATTGACGAATCTCACTTTAGCTCCTTGCCAATCAGCATAGTAGGCATCAAAGTCTTTGCTGAGGGCTTGAATTTCAGACTGAGCCTGGAGAAGTTCCTCAGGTGTCATTCTGACAACATTTTTCTTCAGGAGCTTCTCCTTCCTGTATTGAGCCTTCTTGATCTCTCTTGCCTTTTCAAATTTCCATTTCTCTTAAGTGATGAAATGGGTCAGCATGTGACTTTGACCAGGAGTCAGATGGAAATCAGGCATTGGGGTGTTTGGATCCTTGTGCCAGAGGTCAATGTAATCAAGGATTTTCCTCGGATCCAAAAGCAGTGGCACAGATGTGCCTTTGGCTCTAGCGTCCTTCACTTGTCTGTCTCTGATGATTTCTGCAAGTTCATCATCAGAAGCTTCATCATCAGAGGGCACATGGAATGCGACCTGCTTCTTCCTTGGACTTGGTCGAGGACCGCGTCCAGCTGTTGCTTTAGTCTTCAACAGTGTGGGGCCTGATGAGGACATTGGTGCAGCTGAGGAACTTGCTGAGACACCAGAGGCAATTGAGAAACCCGTAGTCCTTTGACATGTAGCCAGATGCACAGGAGCTGAGGACTTTGATGGAGCAGTAGCAGTCTGAGGAATTTGCCGTGAGGGCATAGCTGAGGAACTCGGCCGTGAGGGCGCTGTTGGTGAAGCACTTGGCTTGCGAGCAGGCTTCTTTGGCATTGATTTCCTCGGTTTGACCGAGGTCTCAGCAGCAGTAGCAGCGGCAGAATCCTCATTGAATTTCTTCACTGCCTCCTTGGCTTGTCTTGCCAATTTGGCTTGGCGCTTAGCCCATTCTTCAGGAAAGTCCTCACCACTTTTGATGCTAGTGGGATCAGCTACTTGGCCAGGTGCCAATGGAGCTCTTGGGCATGGAGGATTGAGGGCGAATTTCTTCATGTACTTTGGAGTCACATATCTGTACTCCCTCCATTCCCGTGCCCATCTCCATTCAATTCTCGGAATGCGCACTTTACGCTGATTTTTGTTCTCTTTGCCAAACTTGGCTTCATCAGGTGTGCAGTAGTCCTTATATATGTCATCAGGGATCTCGAAAGCAGTCATGACCTCAGGTTTCTTTCCTCCTTTCTGCGGTCTCTTTCCTTCAGCCATATTCTTCAGATGAGGAATTTGAACAATTGAACACTCTGAAGAAGTATGCAGTTTTTCTTCGAGGAACGCTGCAAATGAGTTAAGTTGATGAGAACCTAGTGATTCAGCAGCGGACATGAGTACATGTGAACAGAGTGTAGGTGCGAGGAATTTGGAGAGGTCATATGCATTCTCAGAAGGTTTTTCGAAAATACAAGTTTTGAGGAATTTGACCAGATGAGCCTTGAGGAATTTCACTAAGCGTTCTTTGTCTTAGGTTCCAGAGTTGTACAGATCGAAGATCCACACAATTGAGGAATCTTGAAGAAAATGATTGCTTAGAGAAATGGATCAAGAGCATATAATGTGTGAGGTGTTCATATGTGAAGATTTGAAGAATAAAACACCTTTAAAGATTTTCAGGAAAGTTTGAGAATCAAAGTGAGTAATAAAAGTAACTTTTAATTACCCGAAGTGAAGAACACGACGAACTGAGATGAACAGAGGTGAAGTTCGTCAAGTTAGATCTCCCACGCCCTAACTTGGCAAAGGGAAACAACTACGGCAGCGGCGGAGTGAAGATTTCCGCAACCGGCGCGAGTACGACGGCGACGAGGTCGAGGCAGCGAAGCTCTTCCTCACCGGCGACGATGGAGTAGCGACGGCGCTAGGGTTTGAGGAGCTCGAGCGAGAGACAGCGGTCGAGCGGAGTAAATGAAGTGAGGAAGGGGAGAGGGGTATTTATAGCCACGGTGAAAAACTGTTCGCCCGAAGATTTTGGGACGAACATGCCCCTGCCCTTTCTCCTTCACGCGACATGTGTCACCCACGTACTGTGTAGATGAGATCGTGTAAGATCGTGGGTGAATATAATAATGCATCATGGGATGCGGAACGGTTTGAGCGGCAAAACCAAAAATCTGGATAAGATTTGTTTTAAAGTTTCGTTCGCAATTTCTTCAGCTGACAAGGACACAGTGAAGACTTTGAACGAGTTTCAAATAGAACGCACATGAAGAATTTGTGAGTAGATTGGGTTGAGTATAGCATAGAGGGGGAAGGGTCCGATCACATTCACTTAGCAGAAAACGCAACTTGAAGAAATAGCTATAAGTGAATGTTGTAGAGGACATAAACTCATATATATATATAGCCAATGAAGAAAAACGACGGAAACAGTGAAGATTTTGCAAAGTTGAAGAATTTGAAAAACTGAGGAATTTTAAAAATGAGGAAAAACTCAAATTGAAGATTTTCAACCTTTTGTGGTGGCGTGACCCACCGTATAAGAATGATGATTTCAGACACCGCGTACAATTGTCGTAGGGTTCTGAGAATCAAATTCTTCAATAATTTCTTCACACTTAGAGTGTTATTCTTCATTGATTGAAGAAAAACGTTTCTTCATGTGTTGCACATCTAAGTCATCAATTTTGCATAAGTGTTAGGATGTGTGTCCTTTTCAAAGAACATTCGAAGATTCTAAGATATTTAGCTCACACCGCAACTTGCTAAATCTCTTCTCATCCAAGGGCTTAGTGAAGATATCAGCTAGCTATTCTTCAGTCTTCACGTGCTCGATGGAGATGTTGCCCTTCAACACATGATCACGAAGAAAATGATGACGAATCTGAATGTGCTTTGTCTTCGAGTGCTGAACTGGATTGTGAGCAATCTTGATGGCACTCTCATTGTCGCAGAGGAGAGGCACATTCTTCATGTTGACGCCATAGTCCTTGAGGGTTTGCTTCATCCAAAGCAGTTGCGCACAGCAAGAGCCAGCAGCAATGTATTTAGCTTGTGCAGTAGACAGTGATACGCAGTTCTGTTTCTTCGAGGACCAACAGACCAAAGATCGTCCGAGGAAATGACAAGTGCCAGATGTTGACTTGTGGTCCACATGATCATCAGCATAGTCAGAGTCAGAATATCTAATGAGATCAAAAGCAGATCCCTTGGGGTACCATAATCCTAGTGTTGGTGTGTGAGCTAGATATCGAAGAATATGCTTCACAGCCTTATGGTGTGATTCCTTCGGTGCAGCTTGAAATCGGGCACACATGCAAACACTAAGCATTATATCTGGCCTAGATGCACATAAGTACAATAAAGAACCAATCATGGAGCGGTATACCTTGTGATCGAAGTCAATACCATTTTCATCAGTGCATAAATGGCCATTTGTGGGCATAGGAATTTTGACGCCTTTGCAATCTTGCATGCCGAATTTCCTCAGTACATCTTTGAGGTATTTCTCCTGAGATATGAATATGCCATTGCGCTGCTGACGAATTTGAAGACCTAAGCAGAATTTCAACTCTCCCATCATAGACATTTGATATTCTTCACTCATCATATAGGCAAATTCATCACTATAACGTTGGTCAGTACAGACAAAGATAATATCATCAACATATATTTGGCACACAAACAGTTCACCATCATAAGATTTAGTAATGAGAGTAGGGTCGAGTGAACCGGGTGTGAAGCCATTCTTCACGAAGAATTCCTTCAATGTATCATACCACGCCCGAGGGGCTTGCTTGACGCCATATAGGGCCTTATTTAGTCTGAAGACTTTGTCAGGATTCTTTGGATCTTCAAAACCTGTGGGTTGAGCAACATATACTTCTTCCTCAAGCTTACCATTGAGGAATGCACTTTTCACATCCATTTGATATAAGATGATATCATGATGGTTAGCATAAGTAAGTAATATGCGAATAGCCTCAAGTCTAGCAACAGGTGAAAAAGTTTCATCGAAATCAATTCCTTCAACCTGTGTGTAGCCTTGAGCTACCAGTCGTGCCTTATTCCTCACCACAAGGCCATTTTCATCTTGCTTGTTGCGGTAGATCCACTTTGTGCCAATGATATTATGCTTGCGAGGATCTGGGCGATTGACCAGTTCCCAGACATTGTTAAGCTCGAACTGATGTAATTCTTCTTGCATAGCTTGAATCCACTCCGGCTCCAGAAATGCTTCATCTACCTTAGTGGGCTCTGTGATAGAGACAAAAGCATAGTGCCCACAAAAGTTAAATAAGTGTGAAGCTTTTGAGCATGTGAGAGGACCTGGTGCACTAATGTCATCAATGATCTTCTCCACTTGCACTTCTTTTGCAACGCGAGGATGAGCTGGTTGTTGCTGAGGAATTTGATCAGCATTTTCTTCAGCACCATTTTCCTCAGCATTTTCTTCAGGTGCATCAGCTCGACGTTCTTCATGAACTGGAATGAATTCTTCAGCAGATTCTTCAGTACGAATGACATCCTCAGTTGCCTTGAACTTGATAGAATCATGAGGTGCTGGTTCATCTAACACAGAAGGTAGGTGCTCTCTTTGCGAGCCATTAGTTTTATCGAACCGCACATCTACAGTGTCAACAATCTTGTGAAGAACAATGTTGAAGACTCTGTAGGTGTGCGAGTCCTTTCCGTAACCAAGCATAAAACCCTCATGTGCTTTCGGTGCAAATTTAGAGTTGTGGTGAGGATCTCTAATCCAACATTTAGCACCGAAGACTTTGAAATAACTCACATTGGGTTTCTTGTCAGTGAGGAGTTCATAGGCCGTCTTCTTGAAGAATTTGTGAAGATATACTCTCTTGATGATGTGGCATGCAGTATCAATTGCATCAATCCAAAAACGATGAGGCGTTTTGTATTCATCAAGCATAGTGCGAGCCATCTCAACAAGAGTTCTGTTCTTGCGCTCCACGACGCCATTTTGCTGAGGAGTATAGGGAGCAGATAACTCATGAGTAATACCAAGTTCATCCAGATAGGCATCAAGACTGGAATTCTTGAACTCAGTTCCATTGTCACTTCTGATGTGCTTGATCTTCACACCAAAGTTGGTTGAAGCCCTCGAGGAAAATCATTTGAAGACTTCCTGCACTTCATGTTTGTAAGTAACAATGTGTACCCATGTATATCGAGAATAATCATCAACAATGACAAAACTATATAGAGATGCATCATTAGTGACTGCTGAGTAATGATTAGGTCCGAAGAGGTCCATGTGAAGCAATTCGAATGGACGAGTAGTGGTCATGATAGTCTTCGCTGGATGCTTGGCCTTGGTCATTTTTCCAGCTTCACTGGCTCCGCATAGGTGATCCTTGAGGAATTTGACATTTTCAATGCCAAGACATGCTTCTTCTTCGCAAGCGTGTGCAAATTCCTCATGCCTGCGTGACCAAGTCGTCGATGCCATAGCCAGCCTTCTGAAGCTTTTGCAAGTAGACACACGGCTTGTTGTGGTCCTGTAGAGAAATCAACAATATACAAATCTCCTCTCCTAAAGCCTTCGAAGACTTTGGAATTGTCATCTTCCATAATCACAACACAGCGATACTTGCCAAAGACAACAACCATATCAAGATCACAAAGCATTGAGACTGACATGAGGTTGTATCCTAAGGACTCAACAAGCATGACTTTGTCCATGTGTTTATCCTTAGAGATTGCAACCTTACCAAGACACAATACCTGACTTTTGCCTTTGTCAGCAAAGATGATATGCTTCAGAGGTGACAGTGATAAGGGAGCATCCATCAATAGATTCTTGTCACCAGTCATGTGATTCGTACATCCATTATCGAGGACCCATTCAGTAGTTTTGGGTTGATCATCCTGCAGATGAATTAGTGTAGCTTACAATCTCATATGCTTCATCAGTGAAGAATATGATATCAAGTTCATTAGATGAATTTCATCAAGAAGTAAACAGATATAGCAGTATGAGGATGTGTGAAATGAAAGTTCATTTCATCATGATTCGCCTGCATCCTTTCAGGCATTTTGTCAGGTCCCCAGCAAATTCTTCAGACGTTAAAGCACGTCTGGAGACCTGACCCTGCAGAAGAGATTAGTTCTTTTTCTTCACCACCCACATCTGGAGGGGTGGCAAAGAATTCATCACTCTGCGAGCACCATATGAGAAAGGTGGCAAAGATGCCAAACCATTTCGTTTCACATAAGAGGGGTTAGGGTAAGCATATGAATAAGCACAGAAATTCTTCGAGGACTTATGAACATAATGGTTTGAAGAATAATGCACATATTCATAGCCCTTAGCTCTACCGTGCGAGACAGAGTTGTTAGCACGATGATAATCATATGAGGACTTTGATCCTTTTGAGAAATTTGGTCCGTATGAGGACTTGGATCCATATGAAGAATTTGGTCCATATGAAGAATTTGATCTGGGGTTCCTGTTCTTCACAGGTGGTGTCATGAGGACATTCACCTGAAGACTTTCAACAAAACTTTTGGGAACCCAGATTTTCCTCATAAGGGAACCGTTCCTGCTATTAGTGCCAACATATCTAGCAAATACTCCACCATTCTGATTTTTGAACAGTTTATAGTTGGAGTCAAATGACTCATCAGAAGAATGAGGAGATTCACATGTAAAGCTAGATAAGTTAGATGGATCAACTGGAGGTCCCTTTGCAGCAACCCATGAGGTTTTGGGGTACTGCTCAGGCTTCCAATATGTTCCATCAGCATTGAGTTTCCTCTCAAAGGCAATACCCTCTTTCCTAGGGTTTCTGTTGAGGATCTGCTTTTTAAGCACATCACAAAGAGTCTGATGCCCTTTGAGGCTTTTGTACATGCCTGTCATGTACAATTCCTTCAGCCCTGCATTGTCAGTGATACTAGCAATGTCCTCAGATGAGGAATTAGCGATAGCAGAGGCAGGTGAAGAATTTGTAACTGTTGAAGCATTTGAACATTCAGGTGAAGAATTAGCAGATTCACGTTCAATGCACTTTAAGCATGGAGGAACAAATTCTTCCTGAGAAGCGTTGATTTGTTGAGCTAGTAATGAATCGCGCTCCTTCTGAAGATCTTCATAACACACTCTCAGCTTTTCAAGATCTTCCTTTCTTTGAAGAGATTCAGAAGAAAGTTTCTCATGATCTTGCTTTTCTTGAAGAAATTCATAAGAAAGTTTCTCATGATCAGATAAGAGAGTGTTATGATGACTTTGAAGGTTATCAAACCTAGACTGAAGTCTCTGAAGATTTTCAGTCAGGGCTTTAGTGCGATCCATTTCTTCACCCAACATATCATCACTTTTGTCTAGCATGTTTTGAACCTTTTCAAAAGCCCGTTGTTGTTAACAGCAATTTTAGCAAGTTTAGAGTAGCTGGGCTTGAGATCCTCATCAGATTCATTTTCACTAGATTCAGAGGAGTTGTATTTGAGTACCTTTGCACCTTTCGCCATGAAGCAATAGGTGGGAGCGTAGCCATCATTATCTTCATCAGGCTTGTCGGTGGGGTCAGTTTCTTCAGTGTTGAAGATGGACTTGCTGACGAAAGCAGTAGCGAAGGCCAGACTCGCCACACCAGATTCGGATTCTTCAGACGCCTCCTCTTCCTCATTTTCCTCAGATTCAGCTTCAGAATCCATTTCCTTGCCAATGAATGCCCGAGCCTTCTTGGAGCTGCTCTTCTTGTGAGATGAAGACTTTGAGGATTTTGATGACGAAGATTTTGACGATTTCTTCTTCTTCTTCGCATCATCAGAACTGTAATCCTTGTATTTCTTCTTCTTCATTTCCTTTTCCCACTGAGGACAATCTTGAATATAGTGACCAGGTTTCTTGCATTTGTGGCACAGCCTTCTCTTATAGTCACTGGATGAGGAATCACTGCTTCTTGAGGATTTTCCAAAGCGACCACGTCTTGAGAACTTCTGGAATTTCTTCACGAGCAGTGCTAGCTCCTGGCTCAATTCTTCAGGATCACCAAGGCTACTACCAGAATCCTCACATTCAGAGTCAGACACAGCCTTGGCCTTCAGGGCACGTGATTTGCCATAGTTTGAACCATAGAGATCTCTCTTTTCAGCAAGATGGAACTCGTGAGTATTTAGCCTTTCGAGGATACCGGCAGGATCAAGAGACTTGTAGTCAGCATGTTCTTGTATCATCAATCCCAGAGTATCAAATGAGGAATCAAGCGATCTCAACAGTTTCTTCACTACTTCATGATCAGTGATGTCAGTGGCACCAAGGGCTTGAAGCTCATTTGAGATGTCAGTGAGGCGATCAAAGGTTTGTTGGACATTTTCATTGTCGATTCTTTTGAAGCGGTTGAAGAGATTCCGAAGAACATCAACTTGAGAGTCACGCTGAGTTGAGACTCCTTCATTTACTTTGGACAGCCTATCCCAGATAAGCTTAGCAGTTTCCAAAGCACTCACTCTTCCATATTGTCCTTTGCTCAGATGACGACATATGATATTCTTAGCTTGAGAATCGAGTTGCTTGAATCTCTTCACATCGGTAGCGTTCAGTGAGGGTGAGACAGAGGGGACACCATTTTCCACAACATACCAGAGATCGTTATCAATTGCCTCAAGATGCATTCGCATCTTGTTCTTCCAGTAGGGGTAGTCCGTCCCATCAAAGGTAGGACACCCAGCCGAGACCTTGATCATACCTGCGGTCGACATAACTAAAACTCCAAGCGGTTAAACCAAAATCACACAGAACAAGGGAGTACCTTGCTCTGATACCAATTGAAAGTGCGTTATATCGACTAGAGGGGGGGTGAATAGGCGATTTTTATGAATTCTTCACTGAGGAATTTGCCGGTGAGGGAATTCCTTAGCGAAGAACTACTTGCAGCGGAATAAGTACTCAGACGTAAGCATAACAGAATACAAGCATGGTCATCATGATGAAATGAAGACAAGCACAGAGTACAGAAAGCGTAATCACAGGATAACACAAGATGAAGACAAACAGACTGAAGAAATTGAACTGAGGAATTTGAGAAAGTCTTCAGTCAAAGTCTTCAAGCACAGATATGAACAAACACTCAACACAGTAATGAGGAAATGAAAGGGTTGAGGAAATAGAACCAGTTAGTTGGTGAAGATAATGATTTGGTAAACCAGTTCCAATTGCTGTCTCAGTTGTACGTCTGGTTGGAGCGGCTGAGTATTTAAACTCGAGGACACGCGGTCCCGGACACCCAGTCACCGAGCACGCAGCTCAGGACACCTAGTCCTCACCGTATTCTCCTTGAACTAAGGCCACGCAGACCTCGTCCAATCACTCGTGGTAGGTCTTCAGGTGACTTCCTAACCTTCACAGACTTGGTCACTCGGCAATCTACAATTCCTCTTGGATGCTCTAAACCATGACGCCTAACCGTCTGGAAGAAGCACAGTCTTCAAAGATAACAAGCGTCGGATCCACGCAGGATCAATTTCTTCGGTGATGCTCAATCACTTTGGGTTTGTGGGGGTTTGGTTTTGGGTTTTCCTCACTAGATGATTTTCGCTCAAAGTCCTCGGAGGATGGGTTGCTCTCAAATGACAAGTGTCAAGTTCTCTCGGAGCAGCCAACCAGCTAGTGGTTGTAGGGGGCGGCTATTTATAGCCTAGGGAGCAGCCCAACATGATAAGACATAAATGCCCTTCAATGATATGACCGTTAGGTGGATAGGATATTTTTGGGACAGCTGGCGCGCAGCACAGCAACGGTCGGAAATTTGACTCTCAAATTCCTCAGGGCTATCATGTTCCTCACTGTGTAGGCAATTCGCACTGGTGAATCCCTAACTCCTCAGTCAGAGCAAAGTCCTCAGTGACCAGAAGAACTGCTGTCACATCCCTAGCTTCTGGTAATGCTCTAGGCTAGCTCATGTGTGCATCATGTTTAAATTCTGAAACTTGAATTGAGGAATATTGGAAGCCTCAAAAACCTTAAATAAAAGAGGGGCAAAAACCCTAGAAATCTCATTCATTGCTCCAAAATGCTCTTCTTAAATGTTTGATAATTTTTGGTAAGGGTTCTGGTCCCAACCAAAATATTGAACATTTTTAAGGATTTATTTTTGGGACTTTGGATTTAATTCATTAGCTCTTTGAATTTGAATTATATTCATATAATTAGAATATAATTTCAAATACCCCCAAAATATTTATAAGCTTTTGGAAAAGTCCATCTAGCAATATAAAATATTCAGAGGAGTTTTTGGCATTGTTTGAATTATTATTTTTTAATTCAAAACAGTGGCAAAAGTTTAAATAAAACAAAACAGAAGAAAAAAATAAAAAGAACAGAAGCCTACCTGGGCCACTTACCTGTAGCCGGCCCAGCTGGCCAGCTCCTCCCGCTGGCCCAGCCCACCGCTACTCCCCCCCTCTGTCGTCTTCCTCCCCGACAGGGGAACGGCGTGTGCCCGACGCTCGCCGGCACGCGCGCGCGCCACCTCCTGCTTCCCCGGACTCCATCGATGCCCCGGACGAAGCCACGCAGCTGCCCCGCACCGCTCTCACTCTCCCTCCCCCTCCTCTTCTCCCCCTGCTCTCTCTCCCTCTCACCCGAGAACCACCGCCGCCGCCGACGGGCATCACCGTAGCCATCGGCCTCCCCTCGCCTCCCCGACACACGCGGAAGCTCCGCTCCTCCGCCCTGAAGCTCCCCGTCAAGCCGTGCCCCTCCGGACACCCCGTGGAGCCGTCGCCGTCGCCAAATTCTACTCCGGCCGCCGTGGATCCTCGCCGGCGATTCGGGAGCTACCGGGCATCCCCGACCTCGCCCTCGTGCTCGCTGGTTCCGCGGTGAGCCCCCGCACCGAACCCCCTCCTCCCCGTGTCCGTTTGCGCCGTCTAGGCCTTAGCTCCGCCATGGCCGAAGCTCGCCTCCGCTCGAGCTTGTCGCCGGCGTTGCTCCGGCGACCTTTTGGCCACGCCAGTGCACCTAGCACTCTCGCCGCACCTCGTAGTGCCCCGCTAGCGCTTTAGTTCGCTCGTTTGCACGCTGCAGCCGCGTCCCCGAACACAGCCGAGCTCCGACCGCCGCCGCAAGCTTGCTCCGGTGAGCTCCGGCGCCCCCGCAGCCCCCCCATCAGCTCCCCTGGTTGCGGACGAAGACGGGCTACGCCCCGGTGGTCTTCGCCCGATCAAACGCTGTCTGAAACGCAAGTCCGGCGAGTCGCCGCTGCGCTAATGGTCGCCGCCGGCCAGAACTCCGGCGGGCTGACGTGGCTTAGTTAATTAGTCACTAACCCCCCACCTACTGACGCTGACAAGTGGGCCCCAGGTCTTAGTCAAAGCTAACCAGCCCAGGTTTGACTCGGGGTTAACCCCCTGTCACTGACGTGTGGGTCCCACACGTCAGGTTTGACCCTGGACAGCCGCGTTGACCCGCTGACGTCGTGCTGACGTCATGATGACGCAATAAGTATTTTCTGGATTTAATATTATTCAGGAAATTTCAGAAAATAGCTAAAACTTCAATAAATCATAGAAAATTAACCGTAACTCCAAATGAAATAAATTATATATGAAAAATTATCAGAAAAATTCAAGGAATCCATCTGTACCATTTTCATGCATGTTAGAACAACTTATAGCTGCTGTTTAGCACAAATCAATTAAAGGGCATTTAAATAATCACATATGGAGTTTGAATTTGAATCTTGTATTCAAACCAACTTCATTTAACTTGTTGCTAGATGCATTAGCCCAAAACACATTCATTTTGCTATGTCATGATCATGCATCATATTGTGCATTGCATTGATTGTGTTTCCTTCTGTGTTGCCGGTATTTGTCCCCTCTCGATAGACGTGATACCGAGGATGTGATCGTTGACACTGATGAAGACTCAATGTTATCTTCAGAAGTGCCAGGCAAGCAAAACCCCCTTGTTCATTCCGATACAATCCTACCCTCTCGCTCCTGCTCTCTTTTACTGCATTAGGACAACACCGATTCAACTGTTACATGCTGCGGTAGTTGAACCCCTTTATCCTTTGCATGACCTGTCATTGCCACAGTAAATAGATGAAACCCACTAGCATGAGTAGGAGTTGTTTGAGCCCTGTTGTGCCTACTCATTCATGCTTGTTTGTCATGCCTGCTACTGCTTAGAGTTGAGTCAGGTCTGATTCATCGGGGATGAATCAGAGGCGTGTGAACATGTCCTACTGTGTGTGAGCTAAGTGTGTGAACACGATTTGGTAAAGGTAGCGGTGAGAGGCCATGTAGGAGTACATGGTGGGTTGTCTCATTGTAGCCGTCCTCAGGAACTGAGTTCTGTGTTTGTGATCCATGATTCAGTTACTACCATACATTGGGCCCTGAAATATGACCCCGCTCGACTTCTTATTCACCCTTGTCCTCTGTCCAGGAGTTGCAAGTAGTTTCTGGTGTTTGTAGCTTACTGGAGGCCGTGGACAGCGCTGACCGTAGGGGTGGGCTGTGATGCGGTAGGTACGTGGCACGGTGTACCGGATGCCCGTTAGGTATCTCGGGAACCCTGTTCACATCGTTTGGGGCTGTGAGCGAAACTCCGGCCGGATCTCCTCATGGATGGAACCCGAATAGGCGATAAACCTGGACTAGAGACTTGAGTGTTTAGGTAGGTCGTGGTCTACACCCACGTCGGCTTTCGCTTGAAGTCTGCCGAGCACATGTCGTGTGCAGACGCTAAGTGGTGGAAACATGTATGAAGAAGTACACCCCTGCAGGGTTAACATCATCTATTCGAATAGCCGTGTCCGCGGAAAAGGACTTCTGGGTTGCTTATATCAGTTCATAGACAAGTGAAAGTGGATACTTTAAAATGCGCAAGATAAGCGTGAGTGCTATGGATGGCGTTCTCGTAGGGGGACGGGAGCGAATCCATAGTGGTGTATTGATATGGTGAATATGTGGACTCGTGTGCGCCACCTCAAAAGAGTCGCTTGCAGTCGTAGTTTAGGATAGCCACCGAGTCAAAGCTGGCTTGCTGCAGTTAAACCCCACCATCCCCTTGTTGAAAATGATGCATATGTAGTTAGTTCTGATGTAAGTCTTGCTGGGTACATTTGTACTCACGTTTGCCTATTTTATGTTTTTGCAGAGAGACTTCAGTCTCACTAGTAGTTCCACGTGGACTTCGACGTTTAGCTTGTTACCTCAGCTACGATCTTGTGCCCTCGGCAGGATCTGATAGATAGTCAGGCTTCTCAGCCTTTTTCATTTATAGATGTCTGTACCCAGACATGATAGCTTCCGCTTGTGCTTTGATTTGTATGCTCTGAATGTTGGGTCATGAGACCCCTGTTTGTAATATCTCGCTCCTCGGAGCCTATTGAATAAATTACTTGAGTCGTAGAGTCATGTTGTGATGCCATGTTGTGTTTGCACATATCGAGCATATTGTGTGTATGTTATTGAAATGCTTGGTATGTGTGGGATCTGACTATCTAGTTGTTTATCTTTAGTAGCCTCTCTTATCGGGAAATGTCTCCTAGTGTTCCACCGAGCCATGGTAGCTTGCTACTGCTCCGGAACACTTAGGCTGGCCGGCATGTGTCCTTCTTCGTTCCTGTGTCTGTCCCTTCGGGGAAATGTCACGCGATGAATACCGGAGTCCTGTTAGCCCGCTACAGCCCGGTTCACCGGAGTCCTGCTAGCCCAGTGCTACAGCCTGGATTCACTCGCTGATGACCGACACGTTCGATGCTGGGTCATGGATGCCTGTCCCTGTAAGTCTGTGCCACTTTGGGTTTACGACTAGCCATGTCAGCCCGGGCTCCTTATCATATGGATGCTAGCGACACTGTCATATACGTGTGCCAAAAGGCGCAAACGGTCCCGGGCTAAGGTAAGGCGACACCCGTGGGAATACCGTGCGTGAGGCCGCAAAGTGATATGAGGTGTTACATGCTAGATCGATGTGGCATTGAGTCGGGGTCCTGACAGCGTTGGTATCAGAGCTTGACTGCCTGTAGGATTACCAAGCCAAACTGGTCGAAGTTGAGTCTAGAAATTCTTTAGTTATATAAGGGAATTGATTGTGGGATGGAACGTAAGGCTCTTTTTACTCCTTATACCTCATGACCTTCTGATCTGAGTCATCATCTTCTCTTCTACGGGGATTAAGAACTAGGCCTTCTCTTCTTTCTATCAGGATCACGTGTTACTAATCCGAAGACTTATAAGATTGTTGGATTTAAGCTTGAGTTCAGTTTCTACTACTTCCGTATGTTAATTGTTGATCTCGAAACCTTGATATCGTGCTTCTGAGTGGTTATGCCACCATTTTGTGAATGTCTCAAATCTTTTCTGAGCATTTACAGCCGTTATGCTGTCCGAGTCATCCCAGGTTTCTAAATAGTCTGATGCATTTGCAAAATCCTTTCCCTCTGGTCTCGATGTTCCTTTATGCCAGCTCAATCACACTAATTGTTGAGTTGAGGTATTCTATTGCCTTGACATTATGTTGGAGTTACTATAATGACCTTAGGTGTCTCAGGGGATCATCTAGTAGCCTAGCCATGATTTATGCTCCAGTGTGATGACTCTGGCCGTCATTATCGAAAGCATCCCGTGATGCCATCTAGTAGTAGGTATTCTATCCCTGGGTTTTGAACCCGAGATTCACCCTACTTGCTTCATGTTGATAGTTTTGCTCGTTCCTTTAGGTTATCAGTAACCTTTGCATTAGTCCTCGATGTTCGTGGTATTCCTTTCTTCCAAATACTATGAACCGCTTATGGCAGATGTTCCTCGCTGATCGAAAGATCACAATCAGAGTGCTCTCGATGGGTTCTCGATTCTACATTGTGACTCTGCCAGTTCTACCTTTCTGCATGGGTTATCCGGAAGAAATATGTGGAATTCGTTCGACATGCTAAACCATGCATCCACAACTCAGAAAATCGCATGTTCCTTTGAGTTGCTCTCTTTAGTTGCATTCTGACCCTCGTCTATCAATTGATAGTCAAGAGTATGCGTGCGTTCGTTCATCGATGTCTATGACTCTTGTGGTCTGTCAAGCCATTCCATTCCGGGATGACTAGGAGAAACAAACTCCAGTACCTCTTCCATATCTAGGATTGGGTCAAAAAGTTGTGCTCCACAGAACAAATTGCTAATCCAGCTTTTGTTCTGCTCTATCTTGGAGTATTACCATCTTTATATCGGGATGTTATAGGAATTGCACACCATCCTATGCACTCTTGGTACAGTGATACTTCTTGCCATCATTGTTCATTCCTCGGTTCCTGTATTATTGTAACCGGAATGCCGACAAGTGAATCGTGATGTGTGAAATCAATACTCCTAGCAACCTTGTTGCTTGGTAGCTAAAGGACAATAATTTCATTCTTAGCGTGTTGTTTATTGAATCATCATTCTAAGATTGATCGTGCTACCTAGTCCTTATTTCCTGGTGCACTCTTTGATTGATGAGTTAGGATTTTGTCAAGTCCTCGCTCATTTGATCATATCATCTTGCCCTGAAAAGCAAGATTGTTCTCGAGCTTAGTAACATATCGGTGGTTCGTGATTTCCGAAGATCTTCTCGGAAGTATTACCAGGTCGTCACCTGACCGTTATGTTGAGCCCGTGATCAAGTTGGTTTCTTGTGAACCACCTTCTCTCCAAGAATCGGTGTTAGATATCCCTGAGCTAGTTGGTTAAGCTAGACAACAACTTGGAGAGTTGGAAGATAAAAGCTTGTCTGACTTAGTTCGTTCCAAAGGGATATTCTTGTGTAGTGTGTGTTGAAGAAAGATGATATCTTCATCGATTGGTCCCTGTGATCAGTTGCTGGACCTATTGTCTTATCAATCCTTTGATTTGAGTGTGGGCTATCGTCAAATCAAATCAGTACCAACGATGCTCGTAATGTTGTCTTACTCGTGGTTGATCCCTCGAGCATACACCCCTACATCTTTGGTCTGACCAATGCTATCACTTGTTCACTTAACTATGGAATTCCTTTTAAAAGGAAACCCGGATGAATTGTTGTTGAGCCCATTGACAACATCCTTATTCCCTCCATGATTTTGTTGAACATTAAGTTAGTGTTGGAAACTTTTGAAAGCATTTCTTCATGCTAGTTCATGGAGCAAATGTTCGGATGTAAGAAGTGACTTCCTCCAGTCCATGTGCATTTGATGCAAGTTGCCGCCGTGGATTCGAGAAAGTCAATGTTGTTTCCTTTGGAATCATCCCAAATCAGTCATGCATACGTGCGAAGTATTCTGTGGTTCGGAGACTTGCAACCTCCATTCTATATGGGTCCCTAGCACACCAAGCCACTGATTGATTTGTTCAAGATTAATAAGTTTTAAGTGCTAGTCCCGAAGGTACCAGATGGATTTGTACAAAACTTCGATATCCTCGCTGATGGTTCCCCCTCCTGAACTCGGTAGTGTTTTATTATAAGACTACTTTGTGGTCATGCTTGTCTTGGACAACGTATTCACATGTTTGTAGCAGAACCAGCTCATGTTTTGGAGCTTGCTATCGTAGTTCATTTCCCGAGAATCTCGCAACGTCATCTCGTCGAATTGTGTTGCAAACTTTCATTTTTCTTCCTAGACTCGATGAGTCTGGATTATCCTGACACCAACCAGATCTGAATCTCAGGCAGATATGATGGTTTGGAACATTTCCCAAGAACTATAATATTGGTCCCTTGATAACCGGTAAAGTGGATGTCGTGGCCAGCACCACCCAGCCGAAGGACCTATTATTGTGGTATCTTGATTGAAGCAGTTGGCCACCTTCCCATAAGGACTTCGTAGGATTTACTTCCTAGTTGTGCGTTATGCTTATTATGTTCCCGAAGTCCGACCTTTTACTTGATGTTCTAGTTATCAAACCATATCTATGAATGGGATACACTAGCACGTCAAGGAGAACATTAGAAGCGGAGTGCTAAATGTCTCTCGGTCGATCATCCAGATTTTGTTTCCTTGGCCTCGCTAAGGTGAAATCTGAGAAAGTGTTATCTTCCTTTGCATCTGCATCCTCCATCACCATTCATCATGGTAGTAAGTTGTGCTACCGGACCCTTGACACGGATGTTGGTAAAACCTTGATGAATGTAGAAATGCTTAAGTTCTTGAGAGCACGCACAAGCGCTACGTCTTATCATCGGCACTAGCTGGGATTGCCCCAGATTCTTCGGTTATGCTATAACCACTCCAACAGTGAATTCACTCTCTATTGTTGGGTTCTTCCCCAGTTACCAGAATCATTCCCAGCATTTGCATTTTGTTCCCAGCTTGCACCGCCAATGTGCCATTCTACCATGGGTCTCTTCCATTTCCGGTGATAAGCAAAATTCATTCATTACGTTGTTTTCAACAAGGTAATCCACATCATCCAAGTCCGAGTATGCCATTCTACCGACCCCCTCCAAATGATCGCTTGTGATTACCTTAGGCTGGTATAAAGAGTTCCAATGATCTCTGAATCAAAAGTAATTCTTTTTGCCACTTAAGATAATAATCTACGAATCACCCTCCTCCAGGATGTTTCGTCGTGGTATCATGGCAACTCAACTCCTCGCTACGTTGACAATCGTTTACCACCTTCTTAAGTGTGGAATTGTTGTCCACCTAGTGAACCTTCGTCATCCGTCTCTTTCCACCCCTCTTGATGTGTAACTCGTGTCTCAACCCGAGAGATGGTCCTATGTCTCATTCTGTGAGTTGTTCGATCTTCGAGAAGACCGATCCTTCTAGAGTTTTCCTTTCCTCTTCTTGTCATGATTAGCTGGAGTTCTCAGAGCAAGACGACAAGACAATAATGGTGATCGAATCAACGTTCATTTGAAGTGCAACCTGGATCGTGAAGATTGTACTAGTTTGCGTTACCCCTTCACCCTACCCTACGCTTGAATCTCGAGACGAGATTCTTGTTTAGTGGGGGTGAGTTGTCACATCCCTAGCTTCTGGTAATGCTCTAGGCTAGCTTCATGTGTGCATCATGTTTAAATTCTGAAACTTGAATTGAGGAATATTGGAAGCCTCAAAAACCTTAAATAAAAGAGGGGCAAAAACCCCTAGAAATCTCATTCATTGCTCCAAAATGCTCTTCTTAAATGTTTGATAATTTTTGGTAAGGGTTCTGGTCCCAACCAAAATATTGAACATTTTTAAGGATTTATTTTTGGGACTTTGGATTTAATTCATTAGCTATTTGAATTTGAATTATATTCATATAATTAGAATATAATTTCAAATACCCCCGAAATATTTATAAGCTTTTGGAAAAGTCCATCTAGCAATATAAAATATTCAGAGGAGTTTTTGGCATTGTTTGAATTATTATTTTTTAATTCAAAACAGTGGCAAAAGTTTAAATAAAACAAAACAGAAGAAAAAAATAAAAAGAACAGAAGCCTACCTGGGCCACTTACCTGTAGCCGGCCTAGCTGGCCAGCTCCTCCCGCTGGCCCAGCCCACCGCTACTCCCCCCCTCTGTCGTCTTCCTCCCCGACAGGGGAACGGCGTGTGCCCGACGCTCGCCGGCATGCGCGCGCGCCACCTCCCCCCCTGCTGGCCACCTCCTGCTTCCCCGGACTCCCTCGATGCCCCGGACGAAGCCACGCAGCTGCCCCGCACCGCTCTCACTCTCCCTCGCCCTCCTCTTCTCCCCCTGCTCTCTCTCCCTCTCACCCGAGAACCACCGCCGCCGCCGACGGGCATCACCGTAGCCACCGGCCTCCCCTCGCCTCCCCGACACACGCGGAAGCTCCGCTCCTCCGCCCTGAAGCTCCCCGTCAAGCCGTGCCCCTCCGGACACCCCGTGGAGCCGTCGCCGTCGCCAAATTCGACTCCGGCCGCCGTGGATCCTCGCCGGCGATTCGGGAGCTACCGGGCATCCCCGACCTCGCCCTCGCGCTCGCTGGTTCCGCGGTGAGCCCCCGCACCGAACCCCCTCCTCCCCGTGTCCGTTTGCACCGTCTAGGCCTTAGCTCCGCCATGGCCGAAGCTCGCCTCCGCTCGAGCTTGTCGCCGGCGTTGCTCTGGCGACCTTTTGGCCACGCCAGTGCACCTAGCACTCTCGCCGCACCTCGTAGTGCCCCGCTAGCGCTTTAGTTCGCTCGTTTGCACGCTGCAGCCGCGTCCCCGAACACAGCCGAGCTCCGACCGCCGCCGCAAGCTTGCTCCGGCGAGCTCCGGCGCCCCCGCAGCCCCCCCATCAGCTCCCCTGGTTGCGGACGAAGACGGGCTACGCCCCGGTGGTCTTCGCGCGATCAAACGCTGTCTGAAACGCAAGTCCGGCGAGTCGCCGCCGCGCTAATGGTCGCCGCCGGCCAGAACTCCGGCGGGCTGACGTGGCTTAGTTAATTAGTCACTAACCCCCCACCTACTGACGCTGACAAGTGGGCCCCAGGGCTTAGTCAAAGCTAACCAGCCCAGGTTTGACTCGGGGTTAACCCCCTGTCACTGACGTGTGGGTCCCACACGTCAGGTTTGACCCTGGACAGCCGCGTTGACCCGCTGACGTCGTGCTGACGTCATGCTGACGCAATAAGTATTTTCTGGATTTAATATTATTCAGGAAATTTCAGAAAATAGCTAAAACTTCAATAAATCATAGAAAATTAACCGTAACTCCAAATGAAATAAATTATATATGAAAAATTATCAGAAAAATTCAAGGAATCCATCTGTACCATTTTCATGCATGTTAGAACAACTTATAGCTGCTGTTTAGCACAAATCAATTAAAGGGCATTTAAATAATCACATATGGAGTTTGAATTTGAATCTTGTATTCAAACCAACTTCATTTAACTTGTTGCTAGATGCATTAGCCCAAAACACATTCATTTTGCTATGTCATGATCATGCATCATATTGTGCATTGCATTGATTGTGTTTCCTTCTGTGTTGCCGGTATTTGTCCCCTCTCGATAGACGTGATACCGAGGATGTGATCGTTGACACTGATGAAGACTCAATGTTATCTTCAGAAGTGCCAGGCAAGCAAAACCCCCTTGTTCATTCCGATACAATCCTACCCTCTCGCTCCTGCTCTCTTTTACTGCATTAGGACAACACCGATTCAACTGTTACATGCTGCGGTAGTTGAACCCCTTTATCCTTTGCATGACCTGTCATTGCCACAGTAAATAGATGAAACCCACTAGCATGAGTAGGAGTTGTTTGAGCCCTGTTGTGCCTACTCATTCATGCTTGTTTGTCATGCCTGCTACTGCTTAGAGTTGAGTCAGGTCTGATTCATCGGGGATGAATCAGAGGCGTGTGAACATGTCCTACTGTGTGTGAGCTAAGTGTGTGAACACGATTTGGTAAAGGTAGCGGTGAGAGGCCATGTAGGAGTACATGGTGGGTTGTCTCATTGTAGCCGTCCTCAGGAACTGAGTTCTGTGTTTGTGATCCATGATTCAGTTACTACCATACATTGGGCCCTGAAATATGACCCCGCTCGACTTCTTATTCACCCTTGTCCTCTGTCCAGGAGTTGCAAGTAGTTTATGGTGTTTGTAGCTTACTGGAGGCCGTGGACAGCGCTGACCGTAGGGGTGGGCTGTGATGCGGTAGGTACGTGGCACGGTGTACCGGATGCCCGTTAGGTATCTCGGGAACCCTGTTCACATCGTTTGGGGCTGTGAGCGAAACTCCGGCCGGATCTCCTCATGGATGGAATCCGAATAGGCGATAAACCTGGACTAGAGACTTGAGTGTTTAGGTAGGTCGTGGTCTACACCCACGTCGGCTTTCGCTTGAAGTCTGCCGAGCACATGTCGTGTGCAGACGCTAAGTGGTGGAAACATGTATGAAGAAGTACACCCCTGCAGGGTTAACATCATCTATTCGAATAGCCGTATCCGCGGAAAAGGACTTCTGGGTTGCTTATATCAGTTCATAGACAAGTGAAAGTGGATACTTTAAAATGCGCAAGATAAGCGTGAGTGCTATGGATGGCGTTCTCGTAGGGGGACGGGAGCGAATCCATAGTGGTGTATTGATATGGTGAATATGTGGACTCGTGTGCGCCACCTCAAAAGAGTCGCTTGCAGTCGTAGTTTAGGATAGCCACCGAGTCAAAGCTGGCTTGCTGCAGTTAAACCCCACCATCCCCTTGTTGAAAATGATGCATATGTAGTTAGTTCTGATGTAAGTCTTGCTGGGTACATTTGTACTCACGTTTGCCTATTTTATGTTTTTGCAGAGAGACTTCAGTCTCACTAGTAGTTCCACGTGGACTTCGACGTTTAGCTTGTTACCTCAGCTACGATCTTGTGCCCTCGGCAGGATCTGATAGATAGTCAGGCTTCTCAGCCTTTTTCATTTATAGATGTCTGTACCCAGACATGATAGCTTCCGCTTGTGCTTTGATTTGTATGCTCTGAATGTTGGGTCATGAGACCCCTGTTTGTAATATCTCGCTCCTCGGAGCCTATTGAATAAATTACTTGAGTCGTAGAGTCATGTTGTGATGCCATGTTGTGTTTGCACATATCGAGCATATTGTGTGTATGTTATTGAAATGCTTGGTATGTGTGGGATCTGACTATCTAGTTGTTTATCTTTAGTAGCCTCTCTTATCGGGAAATGTCTCCTAGTGTCTCCACCGAGCCATGGTAGCTTGCTACTGCTCCGGAACACTTAGGCTGGCCGGCATGTGTCCTTCTTCGTTCCTGTGTCTGTCCCTTCGGGGAAATGTCACGCGATGAATACCGGAGTCCTGTTAGCCCGCTACAGCCCGGTTCACCGGAGTCCTGCTAGCCCAGTGCTACAGCCTGGATTCACTCGCTGATGACCGACACGTTCGATGCTGGGTCATGGATGCCTGTCCCTGTAAGTCTGTGCCACTTTGGGTTTACGACTAGCCATGTCAGCCCGGGCTCCTTATCATATGGATGCTAGCGACACTGTCATATACGTGTGCCAAAAGGCGCAAACGGTCCCGGGCTAAGGTAAGGCGACACCCGTGGGAATACCGTGCGTGAGGCCGCAAAGTGATATGAGGTGTTACATGCTAGATCGATGTGGCATTGAGTCGGGGTCCTGACAACTGCGTCTCTGTCACTGAAGAAATTGACTGAACTGTATGATATTTCCAATGGCTTCACTTGAAGGGATTGGTAGGTGTAGGATTTTGAGTTGAGCATCACATGGAAATTTTTCCTTAGTATTTCCTCAACCCCCTTTAACAGTATGGTGTTTCCTATGACTCAAGAAAGAGAAAATGAAACTACGAAAACAAAAGTCTTCACGCTTCATGTTCCTCAAATGAATATCAAGTCTTCAAGGTCACACCAATTTCTTCACTTTCAAAGTCTTCAGAATATCAAAGTCTTCAGTCGAAGAACTTCATTTTTAGGGGTCGACTTTCTCTGTAAATATCAAACTCTTCGTAGACTGATAGACTTGTGTACACTCACAAACGCATCAGTCCCTTAACCTATAAGTCTTCAATACACCAAAATCACTAAGGGGCACTAGATGCACTTACAAACTCTTACAAACCGGACACAGCTACTCAAATATTATGTCCTTGGAGCACTGGCCTTCTACAATACAGGCTCCCTCGAGGACCTCGTCGAAGTACCTCTCCGGCCGCCGGTGCTCCTTGCCCTCCGGTGGCCCTGCAGTGGCAAACTCGGTGGCTTTCATCTTCGCCCACTGAACCTTCACACGGGAAAAGGCCATCCGAGCACCCTCAATACAGGATGACCGCTTAAGAGCATCAATCCAAGGAAGGGCCTCCACCAGCCTCTTCACGAGCCCGAAGTGGCTGCTAGCTAGGTACGGCTTCGGCCGGCGACAGACGGACTATTACGTCCTTAATGGCCAAGCCGGCCACCCTATGTAGCTCAGACAGCTGCTTCATCTGGTCGCTCAGGGGCACCGGCAGCTCTGGCGCAAGATACTGCGACCAGAATAGCTTCTCCGTTGAGTTCCCCTCCTTAGTTCGGAAGAATGCGATGGCGTCCGCAAAGCTCCTTGGCAAGTCGGCAAAGGCGTCTGGAGAACTCCGAACTCGGGTTATTAAAATATATCTTCTACTGGCATACCTACTCTGCATAGTAAAGGCCTTACCAGCCGCAATCCGCCTCGCCTCTTGGATCTCCTGGCGAGCGTCCTGGGCATCAGCCTGGGCTTCCTTCAGGCTCTCACGGGCTTTAGTGAGCTCGGAGACCTCCTCCGAACTCGTCTGCTCCAAGGACTCGCATGTAGCAATGGCATCCTTGAGCTTTTCTTTAAATCTCACCCACCCGGGCCTCATGTCGTTGGCGGGTGGTCCGCTCCTCCTCTGAGCTTTTGACTGCCTTGTCCACGGCCGCCTTGCTCTCCTCCGCCTTCTTCTTGGCTTCGGCAAGGGTGCTTTTGAGGGACTCAACCTCGTTGGCGCCAACTACGGGCACATATAAAACATTTTTAGTCTGTTTCAAAAAATTAACATATATACAATTGAAGATATATACTCAATGAACGCATACCTTGCGTCTCGTCAAACCTCTTATTAATGCGGATAACCTCTTCATCGGCCAGCCGCAGCTTCCGAGTAAGTTAGGAAACTTCGACAGACTGGGCGCTCGCCGCTAGCAGGGAAGCCTGTTGTACAATAGAGTGTCACCTCTTCCGAACACTATGTGATCCTCTGTCCGACTTCTTCAAAACCAGACAGAGTCTCAGGGGCTACTATCTATACCCAAGCATATTCCTTCGTTAAAATCGGTTAGAGAATTACATCGCATACCTCAAAGCATGTTAATAGGCTGGTAAAAGCTTCGCTCAGTCCACTCTTGGCAGACTGAATCTTCTCAACCACCGTACCCATCAGGATACAGTGCTCTTCCACGACGGAAGCACGAAGAAGTGCTTCCGCCAAAATATCTGGCGCCTCTGGATTGATGGAGGACGCCGGTGGAGTTGACACTCCCTCCTCCTTCAAGGAGGGTCGCTGGCCCGATTTCGGAGCCGTATGGGTCTCTGGAATGGTGTTCGGCTGGGGTCCAGATTGGTCATGGCCCCCGTTGTCAGTCTCCATGGGGGTGGGTCCCCCATGTCTTCTGCAGCCGAGGTGTTACCCTCTGGCGCCATCTTGACGGCCTCCCACCTCTCTCCATGGCCTTGAGAGGCTCTTCAGGACAAAACCTCGGTTTTGTCCGTGGCGGTTGGCGGGAGGCCCATGGAGGAGTTTTGCTCTCCACCATCCCTGGCTCCAGTGAATTCCCTAGAGATGAGGATAGTTGGGGAATGTCGCGGGCAGGACTGAAACACAATACGATATGTTAAAAACTACAATTGTAAACGCCGATGTATGTAAGGCATCTAGAGATACTTACAATTCGGATGGAGGCTTCGACCTGGGGCGATGCTCGGGGATGACTTCGGCATCCAAATCCGAGTCATCCGTGAGAGATACTCTCCCCCTTTTGGACGCCTCCGCTTCTGGGTCTGCGGAAGCCACTCTTTTCTTCCTCCTCCCCTTAGGCGGAGAATCGCTCTCTTCCTCCTCCTCCTTTTCGTCTTCATCTCCCTCGTGGGAGGAGAGGGCTTCGGGCTCCCCGGACATAGTGTCTGAGGGACCTTTACGGCGGGGGCCGTTTTTGGCCTCCTTGCCCTTCTTCTTGGTTTTCTTCTATGGCGCCTGGTACGGCGCCGGAACCAGCATCCTCGTCAACAGACGATCAGCTGGATTTTCGGGCAGCGGAGACGGACACTAGATCCGCTCCGCCTTCTTCGTCCAGCCCTATTTAAAGTATGAAAGTCTCAATAAACCCCTGTGATTTTTTGAACTAAGTTATGTTCGAAAACTGAAACTTACTCGGGACACTACTAGGGAAAAGCCTATACAAAGAGGTATAGCAGTAGCGCCGGTTAGAATAGGGCGCTACTACTAATTTGTAGTAGCGCGTTCATGCAAAGCGTGCTATAGCTCAAACGTTAGCAGTAGCGCATGTTCGGAAACAAGCGCTACCACTATAATTCCCACGGTTTAGCCGATAGGCTACACATAGTAGTAGTGATCCATATAGAACCGCGCTACCGCTACTTCCTTTGTAGCAGCGCGTTTTCTTCTAAACTCGCTACTGCTAAAGGATATAAAATTAAATGGAAAGCAAATAGAAAGGTAATTGAAAATGAAAGAAATAGAATAAGGTGAAAGGAAAAAAATAAAATGTGAAGAAAAATAAATGAAAAAGGGAAAAAAGAGAAAGGAGTAGCAGTAGCGTGTATACCAGAACGCGTTGTAGCTAACGTAGTAGTAGCGCTCTTTCTGGAACGCGCTACTGCTACTTCTGAATTAACCACCCGCCGGCTCAAAATTTGGCTAAGTCCTTCATTCCCCCCTTTACCCAACTCCTCTGTCGCCGCCGCCCGAGTCTGCCCTCACCGCCGCCGCCCGCCCTCAACCTCAGCGGCGCCGCCCGCCGCCGCTCTCGACCTCACCGTCGCCGCCCTCGACCTCACCGCCGCCGCCCTCGACCTCACCGCCGCTGCCTGAGCCCGCCCAGCACCGCCGCCTCCCGATCCCGAGCCCGCCCTCGCCGCCCCTACCTCTCCGTCGCCGAGCACCTCCCCGCCACCGTCTCTCCCCTCTCTGTAAGCCCCCACCCCTCCCCACCCCCT